>NW_028301576.1:23790000-23837500 GCF_042242905.1 Orbicella faveolata | reverse complement strand
TTGCACACAATCAAGCATGCTCAACCGCTGACCTATCTGTAGTGGAATTTAGTGTTCGGTTGGAATTTGATGTGAGCAATTTGAATTTGATGTGAGGAATTTGCTTTTGATGTGAGCAATTTGAATTTGATGTGAGCAATTTGCTTGTGATGTGAGCAATTTGAATTTGATGTGAGCAATTTGCTTTTGATGTGAGCAATTTGAATTTGATGTGAGGAATTTGCTTTTGATGTGAGCAATTTTTTTTTGATGTGAGCAATTTTTTTTTGATGTGAGCAATTTGTTTTTGATGTGGCAGTTGTGGGCCACCGTAGTTCACACCCTTGAACGTCTAACGTATATCAAGACTAAGAAAAATTTCAGTCTCACTGCGACAACATACAGTTTGTCTTCAAAATGAACACTGACGCATCAGTCGGACCGGTAAAAATTATAGGTCAACCGTCTTGTGTCGTCACTCTGTTGTTTCTCGAATAAATTGCGCGTTATTTTTGTTTATGTCAGCATTAAAATACTGACATCTCGCACACGCGCTAAGTGAGAAGACCATGAAGGCTTGAATTCTATTTAAGAACGAATATTGCATTGACGCTTCCTTTAAAAACAAAATACATGAAGAAGAATATTCTCCAGCAATGCAAATTCTCGAGGAAGATGAGCAACGAAAAGCGATTGCGTGACTGACTGCAATGACGAACAACGAGCATTTCGTAAATTTTCTGCTAGGCGCAATCTCTCTTTTACTAAACGGAAACGCCCTGCGCCAAGTAATCTGACACCGTTCAACCACTGATCTCAGCAGCTTATTACAGCGGTTATCAATCACACGCGACCTCCAGCGCAGAAAAAGTCTAGACAAAACCTAAGTTTTGGTGGACGTCAATCATCTCCGCCTCCTTGCCGACTGTATGCAAAATTTACCTGAAATAGTGAAACCTTACAGTGGTCCACTCGTAAAAATTATCATTTTACTTTCGGTATATGTACGGCTAGCTCACTAAATACATTGGCAGTAAATATTCCTTGAAATTTGTAACTGAAGACGGGCAGGTCGGGCTTCTCAACGGCCATTCGCATGCATGAATGACCCCGAGAGAAAGCAAATCTACACGCAAACAAATTATTTCTGCACGTAGTTGTCTTGGGGCTACAGACTGAACAAGACTTAAACGTCTTATAAACCTCATAATTTTGTCAGGTAATAAGTTATAAGTTTTATAGAATTAAGTATTGTTCAGTCCGTAGCCCCAAGAAAAATACGTGCAGAAATAATTTGTTTTCGTGTAGATTTGCTTGCTCTCGGGGCCATTCATGCTTGCGAATGGCCGTTGAAAAACCCGACAAACGGTTTCATTTATATATTTCAAGGATGTAGTTAGTGAGCTAGCCGTACATACCGAAAGTAAAATGATAATTTTTACGAGTGGACCGCTGCAGGGTTTCACTTTCAGGTAAATTTTGCATACAGTCGGCAGGGAGGCGGAGATGATTGACGTCCCTGATTGACGTCCCTGATTGACGTCCACCAAAACTTAGGTTTTGTCTAGACTTTTTTTGCGCTGAAGGTCGCGTGTGATTGATAACCGCTGTAAAGCCATCACGTCAGGTGGCTTCGCGTGAGCTTGGTACAGTTAAGGTGGACGCTCAAGGAGATCTCAGAGATTTAAACTTTTCTAATCCGACGTTGTGAACAGATCACGAGATGAAGCTAGAAGTTACCAGATTTTCAAGTGTTGTGACATGGAAGGGTTTTTTTGGTTACATTATTCTTAGGAAATGTAGGCAACGTGTCATTTAGTCTAACAAGCGTTTCGAGCTTCCGTTTCATGATCGACAAACTGGTTTCCCGCTGACTGACTGAAAAACGATTCAACGTAACGGAAGCTTTATTTGGCGGCTTCTAGGATCTCACAAACTGAAGCCATACAGCTCTGAAACGCTCTCAAGGTCGAATAGTGGATAGTAATACTCTACATGTCTTCATGGCTCTACATTACTTTCTGCCTTTGCGGGTGCCTTTCGCTAAGAATTTGTTACGTGCGTCAGTTCCAATTAAAGCTAATCAAACGTCAGCAAAACGAGGAAGCATGTTTCCGGAAACATTCATAGCGCGTGCATGCTTCTCCAATGTTTCCCAGTTTTGCCATACAGGAATTGAGCACATTTTAACAAGAATTCGAGCATGCGAGCAGTGGCAAAAATTTTGCGGGCACGAGCAAGCAGCACTCATCTAATTCTTGCGAGCAATTCAAGCAAAGGCCAAATTCTTCGAGCACTTTTAAATTGAATGGGACCATTCGATACCCCTCACATTGTCTATGATTGACTGACTTGCAGACGGTGTCGAAAATGTGCAAACTACAATGTCGAATGCTAAAAATACTAGTAATATTCTAAGTTGAATTTTGGCGGACATTGAACGCCATGTTTTCAAAACAAAATTATGTTCTCTTTTTGTTTACGTCTGATATGGGGTGATGCGGCTAAACCAATCATCTTGTACTCTCCACGTCATGCGTTTAACACGTGTTCATAGTCCTGACAACCGGCTTCTTAAGGGCACAGAGTCTGCTTTACCGCAAAATATGGCTTCAGTCGTGCATGCGAAAGAGATCGAGAATTTCAGTGTTTTTAAACATAGTAGGCGACTAAATCCGTGCCTTTCGCTGCCTTGTGCCGCGGTGAGTAACTGAAATTTTTGTATTGCTTACATTCTGTAACTATTCTGCATGAAGAGAGTCGTACAGGGGTATTCTCGTGATGCGTGATTAGCAGATTTTATTTTCCGTGAAACGTGAATTTAGGAAACTATTCTTCGTGATCCGTGACCTGAGGGTTTTGCGTGACCCGTGAAAAACTTGAATTATTCACCGCTATTCGTGATCTCACCACTCAATTCTACGTGATTTTGAAACGCGCGTCTATCGAGAGTGACTTAGGGTCCGGACGCACTGGACTGACAAAATTTGTTTGGCCCTTCCAAAAATCTCGACAAAATTTGTCTCTGCCAAATTTTTAATTTGTCGAGCGTGGGCTCACCGAATCACAGCAAAATATTTGTTAACCACAAGTGTCAATCACATGGAAATTAACACCATCACTTGCGCGCTTTCAATTTGATTACGTGTAGTCGTGAAATTTGCACTTGTACTTGTACTCGGCTGACTCGGGTGGACATACGGATGTACAAATTGAGCAGAGCTTGGTCCTGGAGATGCAGCTGGAACGTTAACGTAGACTTGGGAACCGTAATAGTTGTACTGTGCGAACGGATCGTCATGGAGCATACCGAGGTACGAATCTTCCATGTTTATCGTTGATTGTAGTCTCCTCCGCAGCCGTTTTATGGGATGTCACGCAACACTCCCCCCAAAGAAACGGCTGCTCACATCCGAACAACATTCCTTTCACGAAATTAGCCAATTACCGCTTCCGTTCCATTTTCAAGAACGTTTTCGCGCCAAATTCGCCCTTTGAAACTTGTCCAATCAAAGAATGTTTTTTATTTTTGTATCCCGTCGTGAGAGACGTCACAAATGAACGTACAGATTTCCGGCTTTTGTTTAGGGACGCCGAAAAATACCGGCGACGCTTGAACGAGCTTTCTATGTAGCTGAAGACTCTTCAAAGTTCAAGCTACTTATTAGAAGCTTTCAACTCAAAAAATTATTGTCGAGAAGGAAGATATCTATTTTAACTTAATAAAGGAATCAGAAAATCAAGTAGCTTCGCTCGATTTGTTGACAGCGAGTTCTGAATGCCGCTCTTTGTCCTCTTTCCTCCTGATTTAAATCTGTAGGAAGCGTTTCGCCCTTGATTGACGCTTATAATTTGACATTTCCCGAAAATATATATTCTCTCATTAGCTGAACATAGCGATGAGCACATGAAGCAGTTGCAGTTAGGACTTTCATTTACCTTCTTTTTTTCGTCTGTCATGATGGTAACCCGCGAACACCGCCTATTTTGGCGACTTGCGGCGTGAAACAAAAGACAGAAATCCCTCGCGTGTTCGCACCGCAGGCCTGTTCGCGCGAAAGCTTATGTCATTCTCACTTTGCTATTATGTGATTGGTCTGTTCAACAGAGCACAAACAAACTACAAACACAAAAGGAAAAGAATGTTGTTCGGATGTGAGCAGCCGTTTCTTTGGGGGAGCGTTGCGTGACATCCCAAAAAACGGCTGCGGAGGAGACTACGTTGATTGCGGCGCAAATATAAATTTAATTTTGGCGGGCTTCGGACTGAAATACTCCGACTAAAAATAGAGATCAAATTTTATTGATTGACATTTTCCTTCAAATCATGGCGTGTAAATTGACAAGATTTCACGCCTGACAAAAATTTGTCCTGCTCCGAGGCAGGACAACGGCGTCTTTGAAGTTTGGTAAGCCTTGCCAAAATTTGGTAGATCTAAAAATCACCGGACGCACTTGTCTCAGGGAATTGATAACAGATTTTTTTCGCAAAATAAACAAAAATTTGCCCAGTGCGTCCGGGCCCTTAGACATGCGATTTGCAATATGGAGCCTTGGAGCCTTTCACGAGTTTTCTTTCTTCAAGCACTCTTCCTAGTGTAAGAACAGGTTAGTAAAAGGAGTATCTTACTCGCTTATTTTCGTGATTCGGGAAAACGAAGTTTTTATATCCGGGATCCGTGATCCTCAATTTTTTCTGTTCGTCAAAGAAAAACGAACGCTACCTCGGCAGTTGTCATAGTTGTTAATCTTTGAGGAAACCTTTTATACTGTGAAAAGATGAAGGTAAACGGTCGATTTCTCTGACGTGCGTTGTCTTTGATGACAACGTTTTTGCATGACTGCCCAAGTCAGTCAAGCAAAGACAAAAAGAGAGTCGTACAGGGGGGCTCTATGGCACGGTTCACATATCACCGCATCATGATTTTGGCCCCTCAACTGAAGCCGTCTCAAGCGGTCCCCCAATTTCAAGCAAAAAAATATATAAAATAATAATTTTACAAATATCTCCAGACTCCCCAGCCGCACTCGCTTATAAGCCCCCCGCCAATTCAAAAACCCTTGTTTTGGTGAGCCTACGAGGTACTTACGCTTTTTCTCGTGGGATAATATTTGTCCCCTTATTAGTTAACTGAGATACGCTCTAAATACAATGAGCGTGACCAAGTTTTGCCCATTTTCTGGGTGTTGCTTTTCAAAAATTCAGCCTAAAGAATGGCAAGCATTTGGTGAATTTGAAATGTTTATATAGGTTAATATGTCACAGCTTAAATATTTTATCCTTCTGTCCCGCTAACAATTTTAGGCAGATCTTTCAGTAAACCATGGATATCAATCGGAGAAGGTCGGAATAAAGTGATATTGTTCGCTAAACAATTGGCTGAATATTTTTCCAAATTGAAACCTTAGCCGTCTGAACCGATGAATAATTGTTTTCGAACGGATAGCAGCGGCTGTTTGAACAGCTGAATATTTTCTGCACATATATATATAACCCCAGCCGTTTGAATGGTATGCTATCAATCTTTAGTCTTCTCCGCAGCCGTTTTTTGGGATGTCACGCAACGCTCCCCCCCCCCCCCCCAACCCCCTCCCCCACCCCACAAAGTTTCTTTGGGGGGAACGTTGCGTGACATCCCAAAAAACGGCTGCGGAGACTAATCAATCTTGAACGCATGACAAACGGCAAGAGGACAATTTTTAGCCGTTCGAACAGATCCGTTGGTGTACTTTTTCGCATGAGAGGTCATAATTGTATTTTTACAAAGATAAAATCTAAGATTTACATTTAAGGATTTGATTGTTTATTCAAGAATGAATTACGTGACAGTGTCAACATGATGTGACCGGTCAACATGACCGGCGAGTGAAGTGTTTGGCCTGTCAAGTCACCATTCTGGCCGGACGTTGTCCGTTGACCGGCCGTTATTTTGAGCCTTAAAAAAATGTTAAAACTAGAAATCCCTGCGGGTTTCAATCAATCATTCATTCAATCAGTCATTTTATTTAAAAACTCGGATCATCAGTAAGTACAATAGTATACCAATCTAAATACAAATATCACATTAATTACCCTGGTCCCAGAGGTTTTTCTTGATTTTTCTCTGCATGAGAGAGCTGCGAGAGAGCCGCGAAGCGCTGAAAACAAGAGTCGCGAAGCTGCGAGAAAGAAAAACGAGGTTTTTCATGGGGCAGAATGCATGGACATCATTAAATATTCATTATCAGCGAAGCGGCAAATTTGAATGCGAGAGCGCTCACAATAAGAGAAGAAAGGGCTAAAATTGGCTCAGTAGCGTTGATTAAGCTTGCTTTTCTGGTTTCAAGAAGTATAAATCAACCAACCCACGCGCGGCTTTTTGAAGAAGAATGCTATATCTACATTTAAAGGCTAAAACAAACAAAATTGAACAAGTGTAAGGACTGTTCTTTTGCACTTGAAAATACAGCAAAATTGGCCTTTTTTTGTATGGAGGCTGTTTTCAAAACGACATTTCTAAAAAGTTCTACTGATTTTCGCCAACCCACGAACGGCAAATGAAAAATTTATCTTTTTTCTACCAAAATATGTTTGAAGATTAAAAATCGGTCAACGGGAACCACTGTTCTTTCCGGTTTGAAAACTGCTAGTTGTAGTTGTGTTTGAAAATGGCGCGTCTCGAGCAAGTGGGCTATTGTTTCAAGCCTACGACCGAATAACAATGGCAACCAAGACTAAACCCATTCAAAAAAGCTACTCGTGTGTAAAATGGTTCACAGTTGCCGCGAATTTTAAAACTGAGGTTACTGTTCCGGCTGACTTATTCGAATAGCCGACCAGATCGCGCAATGAATATAAACATGGAAAACGTCAGTGATCGGGAGCTCTTTTCAGAGCTCTTCGAAAACCCGATCAATCCGTTACTCCTTCATATGGTACCTCCATTTGTTGACGTAAACAGTCCGATGTATTATCTTCAACTTAACGGCGAAGTAATATATAACTGGCGACAATTTCACGGGCGTCCCCAAACAGTCTTCGACTTGCTCCAACGAAGCATCTTGCCTCTTGGATACCAGCTGAAGGCATCGGGTCAAGAGCGTATTGGAAATGCACTTGCTGAGAGCATTAGAAGATTCTGGAGAAAAGTTCAAGGAACAAAGGACGGAAAAAAACGAAATAGATTAAAAGCAGAGACTTGGGTCAAGCTGGCCATAAAACCGGAGGAGATCGAGCGGACACCTTTCGACGTGTTGGCCGAGACCGGAAATGTAGAGGAGAAAGCGGCTTCTCTGTATGAGGAGATGCGGCAAGAACTTGCACACCGTGGCAAGGACTTCACTGATGTTGGCAAGAAACAGCAACACAGACATTTGACACAAATAAAGTAAGTAGACTTTTAATCTTATAACCAATGTAAACGGTAACCATGTAAACAATTCAGTTACCAAGAAAAAATTTATAAGCTAATCATTACCTAAGCGCACAAAAATGGTTTTTCATGTGTGATCTCACTGCTTACATTGTTTTCTCCTTTTTGGCAGAAATAAAGCTCAAGACGCACTGTGGTTTGGGGAAACCTATGGCCTAATTCCCCAATCATTAATAGTTGAAGACAAAAATGGAATGGTCCATGAGATAAACTTGAGCCAAACAGGTAAACTAACTTTGCAGTTTAGTATGATGCATAAGAATAACTAGAAAATGATTGAGCAAACACAGGTATAGCTGTATTCTGTTCTCTTCCTTGACAGATGATGCTGAAAAAGAAAACACTCCAGTCAGCGAGAGGAACTCAGAAAGCCAGAGCCGGGAACAAGGACATCAGGGAGACAGTTGTAAAGGTGAGTTAACCTTACAGCACACATGTGATCACAGAACTACCAAACTTTACTAAGTTAGACCATTTTGTTTCTTTTCAGAAAGGAAAGCTCAGTGTTACCACAACCTTCCAGAAGAAGAGAAGGACAAAGTAAAGTCAATTCTGTATATCATGGATAAATTTTCAGTGTCCATACAAGCATATCACGAGTTGTCACAACAAGAGCCAGCATTGCCAAGATCATACCTGGTCGAGGCCTGCCAGCAATCCCTTGATGATAAGTGGGATGTAACAAGGACGCCTGGCGAGTGTCCGGGTGCAGAAATCTCATTCAAGGTTCTACTGGAAAATGAATTAAGAAAATATGTAAGTACAAAGATGTTACATAAATTTAACTTAGAAAATGGTTCATATGCAGGAGTGTTAGGTCTAAAGGGAACCTCTGCTCTTGTGGCAAGTTGACATTAAGTTAATTGAAATAGTGCCTGTACTACAAATTTAACTGACTTAGGGACATACAGAAAAAACCCACATGCAAGAACCTAGGGATTTAAGAACCTTCTGGCAGAAATTTGCTTTCTTAATACCCTAAAATTGAAGAACCTGTTTAGCCAAGCAAGTTCCAACAGGTTCTTATATGTGGGGTTTAACTATTTAATTTATATATTTTTTTTACCAAAATACAGTTCTTGATGTAAAGATACATTTTATATACAGTACTGTTTATATTTTTAACCATTTTTTATACTATTTTCTGATAATCAACAACAATGGATAACATTTATATATAATTTGTAATAATAAACAATTATGTACTTTTAACTTTATTAAATTTTCATTGCCGTTAAGCAACACACTTGATGAAGAACCAACAGTAAAGGTCAAGATATCAGGGGATGGGGCCAGGATGTCGCACTCAAGCTCGCTGTTTGTTTGCTCATTTTCGCTGCTTGAAGAGGACCAAAATATTCTGTCCAGTTCAGGTAAACGATAAATAAAAAATAAAACATCCAGGGCAGAGTCCCTTTAACGACTAAATCTGTTGCTGGAAGCATAAAACTGTTTGAGATGTGATCCCAATTTTTCTGTTCTTTGTTTTAGGGAACCACACAATTGCTGTAGTCAAGGGACCTGAAGACTACAGCACACTGTCAGATGGTCTCAAGAATGTCATTGATGCAGTCAACACCTTAATAGATGATGGCTGCTTGTACATTGATGGTAAAAGAGTGAATCTTCATTTTCATTTGGGAGGTGATTACAAGGTATGTGATCCTACTGGTAGTTACTGCTAAGACAAATTATTACAACCAGAATTAGTCTCCTTCAGTTGAGCTTTTTAAAACATAAAATGTATTTTTTTTTTTCCAAACAGTTCCTGTTACTTGCAATGGGCATGAAAGGGGCAACCTCAAACAATTCTTGCATCTGGTGTTTGATACACAAAAATGACAGGTATGTGTTAGCATTATTCTTTAAATGATCACTGTGCACAAAACAGTTTTAGGAAGTATATTTTAACCAATTAATAAATAAATGGAATGTAGTTGAGATTAATATAATTTAGTTGATATTTGATGTTTAATAGCCATTATAATCTCAATTCATAGGTGCAAGATGTCAGTGGGTTCCACACACTACAATTCAGATGGCATGAAAAGACACTTTGGACCAAGATGGCATAAAGATCCAGGATGTGAACACCAGCCCCTATTTAAAATTGCCCTTGAGGACATTGTCATAGATGAGCTTCATCTAATGCTCAGAGTAACAGACCGACTGGAGAAAGGCATCATATTTGAGGTCATTGACTGGGATGAGGTACGTATAATGAAGAAATAGTAAGTCCAGACCATTCATGCTCACTCGTCCCGCCTGTAGTTTGGTTTGGAAATAATTATTGTTCTAAGCTGGAACAGGTCAGATTATAGACAATCAAGGTAACTAATTAATTTCCATCCTCTGTTTCACAATAGGCTGAAAACAAAGGTAAGCCAGCATCCCAAAGAAAGCAAACCCACCTGAATACTCTGCTCTCAACCGTGCGGTCACTGGGTGTCTCCCTTGATGTGTGGAAATCAGCTGACCCCAAAAAGAAATATGAATGGACATCTCTGATGGGTGGAGAAAAGCACAAACTCCTGAAGAAGCTGCCAGAGCAATTCCACAAGATCTTGCCTCAAGACAAAGCACCGGCTGTCGAGAAACTATGGAATGTAAGTAACATGATATTTAATAATAATATTGCTCCAGTCCAGGGCTTTGTCCCACTGACTGAACAAATAAGTAACAGTTACCAAATCTTTTACTTACCAGGTGTAGAAAAGAAAAACGATGACATTCGATGTTTCTTTCACCGCAAGATAAATAGGTGGGATGCCAGCACAAGTGTCCTCCTTGTCGAGAAGCGTCAAGAAGACTTGGGAGGATATGAGAGGCAGCCTAGAAAGTATATGAAAAAAAATGAAGCTTTCTGGTGCAATGGTGGCAAACAACAAATAGCCAGAGACTACCCACGCATTTCCACGCAAACAACACAGCCCAGAGAAGATTAATGAACATTCCATAACATGATGTGATTAGCTAATTAACATTATCAAGCGAAAATATAAAAACACATGACAGTAGAATTATACATATATAATTATCTACAAGACAACCAAATTTTCATTTTCAGAATTCATTTATAAACTTTACAAACACTGGAGATTCATATTCTAAACATTTTTATATCTATAAAATATGTCACATTAAATAAAGTATTTATTAACTGACAAATTTTGAGTGGTTTTATTTCTTAAGCCCTGATCAAATGGGGATGATAGTTGACGGTAGCTGGAACTCATCTTCTTGTCTGACCACCAACTCTCCTGCGCTATCATTGACTATCATAAGCTTTTTGACCGGGGCTAAACTTTATTAAGGTTTGGTGGGATCCGAGAACGAGTTAAACCAGAAACCCACGGTTTCAACATTTGCGAAGTTGAGTTTTCATAGCAATGCTAAGTTTTGAATGCAGAACCTTAATCATTTGAGGTCAAATAGAGTCCAAAGTTATTAAGAAAAGAAAACACCCAAGGATTTATATATACCACAACCTCAAGAACCTGACACAGTCATTCAGCATACTGAAAAATATTAAAACAATCAAATCTACTATGATTTATGACTCTGTTTGATTTTAAATGATTAAGTTCTGCTTTTAAAGTAAAACCCGTTAGGTTTAAGGAAAAATTTGCATGTGTGACTTCAAAAACTCATGCGAACCATGATTTTGCAAAATTCGATTAGAAAACAATCGACTTATAAAACAGAAACAGACAACGCAGTAGGGCAAAAATGTGAAATATTTTTATCATTATTATTTAGTAGCAGACTCACCTCTCAGACAAGTTTAGCAGCCTTTAAACTCCCATTCAAGACATTGAACATTCAAACCGGGCAGCCGAGACATGCCATTAGGGACAGCGCGTCTCCCAACCCCAAAATGCTTTGGAAACGAAAGAATATCGAGGTCGAAATGTATTATGGACCAAAATATAACAAGACAGCGGGAACCTGGTCTCTAACATTAGTAGGCCTGGTTAATTTTATCATTTTTAGCGGGTAAGGTAAATCCTGAATAAAATTTTTCACTTGAATTGCTCCAAGCATTGTTCAATATTTATGTATAGAATGATCCTTGCAAAGTTGAGCCGTCGACAGCGCAAACCCAGTGCTTACAATACTGAGATGAGGTGGTTTTCGAAAGCTTTTCGCCAGCCCAAAACTCGGCGAGAAATCGATCGACAAATTCAAAGCCATGATCTGGGACAATCCTACTGACGATATGCTACCAAGTTATGGTAGGTTTTTTTAAAAGAAAATTAAGAAATGACTTCATGTGGAGTGATGTCGTGATGTGTAGGTTTATTTTTCCAGGTATATCCTGAACTAGTACTGGAACCGGCTAAAATATGCAATAAAGTTTATGTAATTTAAAGATAAACAAAACGAAAATGCGTGCACGGGCCCGAAAAAGTAAAATGATGTAAAATAGAATATGGGATATGCTTATTTTGTAGCTGAAAAAATGCGATTAGGGTTTTAGACATGGTGTGGAAGGGTGGAAAGGGGGTGGGGAGGGGGGGGGGGGGGTGGGTTGGGGGATGCCATCTTCAATACAGTATCACAGTTTTGTTGAATTAGAAAGCAGTGATGCTTAGAAATTTATAATCTTATATACATCTTTGTCCGCTAGCAGCCCACTCCAACTCTACTTTTTGAGGTCTATTACCCCACTCCCTTAGAAAATATTTAATAAAGCCAGATGAAAAGTATATCATGTTGTTACTAATTAACAGGATTGACTGCAGATGAGCTTGCCTGTCTTGCTGCATCGGGAATGCAAGGCTGGGTCTATACTGATCACGTCACATGGGTTTTAAAACAGCTTAATGACATGCAAAATGATACCATGCTACTATGCCCAATGTCGTTGTTAATATCCACAACGAGATGATGAGGAAAGCTAAGTTACTTAACCCTGGACCTTTAAAAAGGCTGGTTTTCACTCTGAATGTGGGACAAAGGAATGACAAAACTTTCATTGGCAACCCTCAAAATGGTGGTAATCATTGGGTACTGGTAGATGTTGAGCTGCGACCTTTCATGAAGATCATATACTGTAAGATGCTGGCTTGGCAACCTCCCCCAGACATCATTGATGTCATCAATGATTTTGCACGGTACATTCCAGAAGTTGGAATGCACAAAAGGAGTCATTTGGTGCTTGCCCACTCTCCCAGTATGACTAATTGGCAGGGTCATGAATGTGACTGACAATGCCGTAACTATTCCCTGCAGAGTTGCACTGATATATGTGGTGTTATTACTCTGGTAAACGCAGCTGTGGTAGCCTTGCACAGCCCTCTTTTCTGATGGTTAACGGGTCCAGTGATCAAAGAATCGATCTTCTTGCAACACCTGACCCAATACTGGTTATATTTTGTGTCGCCCATGAGCAGAGACGAAGCCGTATTCTTGTCAGTGTAAAACAAATTTTTAGTTTGTTTATTGTGGAAGTGCCACAACTTCCACTGATGACCACTCCATCTTTCCCTCACCCCCATTAGTGGTCATTATATGGTTTTACACATTGTGCTGGCATTATTTTGAGCATAATAGCGAGGCAAAAGAATCTAGCATTATGCGGGAATAACAGTGACAAAAACTGGCCGATGTCTTTTGAGCATAATATATAGTGAGATTTTTTGATCATCAAGCATTTGCATAATGACAACAAATTTGAGCATTATGTGTAAAACCCTATTTCATGACCCATTTCCAGTACTATTCTGATATTTACAACACAACTTTGCAAACACAAAATCCTTTAACAACAGAAAGACAACAATGTTGGGAAGGAATACTCCTTCTAACATGAACCAAATGCACTGCCCCATGAAAAATGCAGGACATGTGGTTAGTGTAGTACAAAGATAGAAGAGTGCTTTTAGAAACCTTTTGACCTAAGTTTTCATCTCTAAAATGGCCCTTGTGATATGATCAGTAGCAGGCTGTACATGTTTTCGTGACGATTTGAACAGCTAGAGATAACTGTGCAACCTGACACTAGCCTTCTAGCAGGCTACTGCCATATTGGCTTATGATATTGGCTTATGATATTGGCTTATGTTATCCACAGGTCTTTAGCTTCTTCATTGTGAAGAACATCATCATAATTTACTTCTATCAAAATGAAAAAGATCACCAGGGATAATGAAAACCTGGATCTACAGGTCCCTTGGCAAAATTGTTTGTTTGATGCTGTGCTAAATAGAGAAGATGATATCATTATTCAGAGCATTTAGTGCAGGAAACATTTTCACACTAGAAAATATATGAAATCATTACAGGTCAGACTAGTGAAATTTTAAAAGCTGATTCTAACTGTTTCTGGACGACCTATATGGAACATGCCAGGTCTCTTTCAATTGAAATCATTTTGTTATTAGCAAAAAAAGGACAGAGCAGTCATTCAAGACTATTCCAGCAGCTTGTATTAATAATAATATTAGACCATGTTTTTGATGTTCTGTTAAATAGAACAGGGATAAGCATGTGAAATCATTATTGGCATGAGGTGAAACTAGTCTTGTGTTTCACACATTTAATTTCAGTGAGCTATCACAATACTGGGCATCGTGCTTTGCATAAATATTTGATCAATCAGCTCATTTCCGTAGGATTTTTATCAACTTGATCCCCACCACAGATATATGCTTGTACATGTACATGTAAGTTCTGAACGGCACAGTGCGAACTATATTGATTTTGCAACAAGTTTACTATTAATTTAATATTTTTTTGCCATACATGGCTCGAGTAACATTCTAAGGAAAATTGGACTCTGAGTACATGTCTGACATCTATTGTCATTTCAATATTGTCTTATAGTTATTTCATATTGTTCTAGAGCTTTTACTGCTTTTAAGCAACAAATCTGAAACAAACATAACATGCAGAAACAAAAAAAACCAGATAAATATTATTATATATTATATTATATATTTTCAGGCTTTCAATGTTGGTATGTGTGTGGAATTATAATGGGATTACGGTATGAAGTTCTGTATTACTGCATTAAATACACGACAAGCCGTTACGATTATTGTTAATCAAATTAAAGAAACTACATATAATTTCTACATACACAACACAAGCTAAGGTTCGTTTACTGGTAACAAATAGGTCAATGAATTGCAAGATAATGAATACCGTGGTGCACAACTGATCTGATGAGCAAAAATTTCTGTGACTGAGACGTTCGAGGGATAATTTGTGTTTCCTTTCAGAAATATTTCGAGAAAACGTGGGCTGGTGGTCGCTAACTGCGTTTTAAAGCTGAAATCAACCAGGCGTTTCAAGTGTTAGAGACCACGCTCCCACTATCTGATTATATTTTGGCCCACAATACATTTCGATCTCGATATTCTTTCGTTCCCGATGCATTTTGGGGTTGGGAGACGCGCTGTCCCTAATGGCATGTGCAGCCGAGACGGGCAGCCATGGACGCAGCCATTATTTTGAAAACGCACGCAAAGTTGCTGTATAATAACCGCTTGCCAAAGGTATGCAGCCGTTTCTAGATCCCAGTGCCCACAACTGTGTTTCAGTCACACATCTCGTAACTGGCCACTCGCGCTCCAGTATTAAGGTTAAAAGAGGTTTTCCCCGGTATGGCTGAACAGCAAAGATCGCGATCGGTAAGAGGTTTTTTTTCATCAGTGTCGTGTTTCTGGTGTTACAAACCGATCCGTTAATTCTCGCTTTAAAGCTTTTCAAACTTTCATTGTACATGTAGCTTACATTCAATGACAGCGATGTCTTCGACTTCATGGAGGAGTTGCAGGCTTACTTAGAGGGACATCTTGGGTTGTTAGACGAAGTAAGTAAATTCCTGCATACCATAGGGCAACGAATATCGATATATTAAATTGAGAAAGAGGCAAACAACAGCTGAAAAAAATGACAGCATTACTGAAAGTTAAGTTTAAATTTGTATACTATTAGTGGGCAAATTTCCGGAACTTGTGAATTTAAGCTCACCCATGCTACAGAGCAAGCTCTTACACTAAGCATTTACATTTGCACCGATTTTCAGGCGAGGCCACCGGTGGATTATCTCGCTCGACGGTAGGTAGCGATTTCTCTTTTTTAAAGCTGAAGTTTTTAGAAAAGCTTTAGTTGGTTTATAAGCCGTTCCATGCTAATAGCGTGATATCTGTCACCTTCGTAGGGACCGAATGGTGTTGCTGGCCGCCCGCTTCATTAGCGAGCAGCCTACAATCAGAGATTTGTTGCAAAATCAAGGTAAATATTTAACTCATCTTAAAGGAATAGTTAATCACATACATGCAATCTCATTTGACTTTTGAATGGAATTTTTTCTCCGAGTATTTTGTGCGCTGACTGAATGACACCTTTCTCGTGTATTCAATTTAAGACAGTTTATCTAACTTAGTGGATACGTCTCTCGTAGGTACGCAACAGACTTCAAATAAAAGGAAACCGGATGAAGATGAAGACTTTGGGGACAAAAGCAAAAGAAGACAAACTGAAAAGAAAAATAAGTTGTGATTTTTTTCCTGTGTTTGTAAAAGACATCACACCTTCCTTTCCTGTCGCACGCTGTATTAAACGAACAAACAGAAACGTCTTTACGTCTGCGCTCTAAGAAAACCGTTTTCTTAGAGCGCAGACTTAAAGAAGTTTCTGTTTGACGTTTCAGCCAATCATGTAAAAAAAACTCTCAGCTTTGTTACTAAGTTACTATTTCCTTAACATTAAAAAATTATTTTAATTGGTCATTGCTTTATTTCATTTGATGGCTTCTAAAGAAGCCGTTTGTTTGATTGTCCTGCTTGAACTCCATCAGATGGGTCCAGCAAGGTATTTCTTTCTGAAGACAATGCGAACGCGTTCCACTGCACGCGAAACTTTCTTCTCGCCGTGGTAAAAGGAAGGTGACTTCGACAGCAGCAGGCGGAAAGTCAGCTGTACGATCCGGCAACGGCTCCCATTTGCGTTAATTGTCCGTTCCACGTACGGACCCAGTCCAGCATCTTCTAATTCTTGATCGCTGATTTCTGCTGGTTTCAACTGAATTTGGGCTGGCATGTTCGGGAACAGGAAACGGACCACGTCATGACGAATCTCGATCGATTCCTCGTGTTGCAAGGGAACCTTCATTCCCCGCTCAAACACGAGAGCAATCCTTTCACGGGCAGCTTCCACACGTACTGGATCGGGGTCCGGACTTTCGAAGGCTTCTATAAGCTCCGGCGGTAGGTGAGCTTTGGGTTCCCATGTGTTTTCGCTGGCGCAGTATCCTAACCACTTGACCATAAAGAGTGGTTTGCCATTTCGGAACTTCTTGGCAACTATGCGTTCAGCTTGATAAACACCAAGAACGTCAGGTTTTTTGTCGCACATAATGCCGGCTCGTGAGATCGCGAAAGAGTCTAGGCTCTTGTAAAAGCCCTGAGGTGGACGGCAACGTTTCTCCATGTTGAAAAAAATTCGAATGGTTGAAAACTGAATGAAGCTGGAAATTTATACTGTCCTATTCGCGGCAAAGACTTGCCGACGGATCGAAATGCACCAATGGCTATCAAGTATTTGACAAAAGATTTTTTTCCAGCCAACCGTTAACGACAATCGTGAATACATTAACTTATACGATCTTTGCAAGGAAAAACCAAAACACTTCGCGATCTCTCTTATCAAGACTGGCGTATGCTTGTAATTCAGTTTAAACGCGCAGAGACGGGACATCGTTTCAACCATGATACTGATCGCTGCGATTTGATCAGTGGTCAGACCACTTTTTTTGCCCGCGCGTTTTAAGCATTCATGCATTTGGCAACCATTATTTAAATTCACTCACCGGCTGTTCTGGATACGCGAAAGTTAAAAAGCATCCTAAGACGGAACAAATAGTTTGTTTATAGCTCGTTTTCGCTTCCGCGCGCAAACTGCACAGAGTGAAAGAATTGTTTTATTTACGACACAATTGTCTTGCTCGCGCAGACACAATGAAGATAAATGAAGTGAGCTTTGATTCCAGTGTTACAAATTCCACACAACGAAACCTCCTTAAAGCAAGTGCAAATCCATTACGCGAAAATGAGTTAATGCGTGGATGTTTGACTTTTGCGAAACGAACAAAAAACACACGCGTGCGGTGAGTTGTTTCGATATTTAAATAACAAAAGCACGTTGAATTCATTGAAACAAAGAAAGAAACAATAGGCGGAGAGTTCATTGTTTAGTTTACCGCCTCATCATGAGGTAATGAGTATTGTCGCGCATTCATAGCAACCAATGAAAACAGCTCGTTCGGAGCATCGATGAATATTAATAAGCGTCATGACATACCTATACACTTTTTCGAACTGTAAGTAAATGTCCCGAGAACAATAGGCATTCTACGCCATGCTTTCTCACGGCTTCGCGACTTCTGTTTGCCGCTTCGCGAAAAGAAGAAAAATCAAGAAAAACCTCTGGGACCAGGGTACACATTAATTAAAGACTATCATACACTGTTTTACAAGATTGCCGAGTAATAAGAATCCGAGGACTTAAATACGCGATTGATTCGCGGCTTGAACAAACATCAGACTAGACCACCTCTTCACCAGACTCCTTTCCGCCGGATCGCTTTGCTCTTCGCCGCTCGCGCGATCGCGCGTGTGACTCAAATGTGAGCCTGCTCGCAGGCTAGCTAGGGCCCGGGTCGCACGTAAGACAAATTTCTGAGATTTAGCAAAATGTTGCTTGCAATGTTTGTCTCAGAAGTTGTCTTTTTCGGTATTTATGCAAAGTGAATTACAGAACAGGTTACCATGAATCAACGAGAAATTGCTTTGTTTCTGGCTAAAGATGCACAGAGAGTCATTCTTCTTTCTTGCATCACGTAAATACGAGCACTTCAAGCGCAAATTTTGATGCTAACATTGCTGAAGTTCAGTGTACATCTTTGTCCTGATGCTGACCCCAGAACAACTGCTTCGGCCTATCAACTCTCCTGCTCAATTTAAGAATTATCTGAGACGTTACCCCAAAAGAGAAATTTGATAGAAAACCTGAATTCATGACTAGACACGCGTGATACACAGGACAAGTGGCCCTGAAGAATAAAATAAGAAGCCATAATATTTCAGGGATTTTTGAAATTGTATTTTGAAAGGAAAACATTTAATGTTTGTTTTTCCTAAAGCGTCCTGTTCCGAGGCAGGACGACGGGGGTCGGTACATTTTGCTGACCCCTAGCGCATGGACTACCCAGATGGACCTGGTCCATGGACTACTTGAACTACTTGAACTACTACCTGAACTACTACTTGAATGGACTACTCATGGACTACTCAATTTGTGGGAAACATAAATTCAACGTTGCTAGAACCCGAACAAAAGATGTGATCGATCGACAACACAGATAAATAACAGCGCATTTATTTTTACTGCTGATATAGTGTTCGGGCCCCCTGTGTGAAAGTGTTAAAGTTTGTGACAGCACCCGTAGGTACAGGTGTTGATTGTCCTGAGGCGCTCAGAATCTCATGACGTAAGAGAGCACGCAATTTCTCGCCCCGTCTCCTAGCGTGCTTACGTACACAGACTATTTTCTCGCCTAGGTAGAGTGGGTGAGAATTTTCCCTTTGGGCCTGACGGTGATCGGTAACAACATCGGCGTCGCTTGTGTTGGGCAATCGTCTCTCGTGTAGTGTTGTACAGATGCGAATTTTTCAGTTCCTTCTTTACATGTAAATTGTTCACCGTAGAAATCAATACTTAGCAGTACTTGGCAACGCGTGTCTACTTAGTTGTCGTAGTTTCAACATGATGAGAATCTTCGGCTGTTTCTCGCTTCCTTACAGAGTACAATTTCGTCGAATCAACATCGCTTTTATCTTGTTTATTGCGTGTTGTGGTATCGGTGTTGTTTTGTATTTTTCGGCAAACGGCATTGTTGGATCGAACCCTCAGTTAAATACCGAATTTAAAAAGACTCTTCGGGTAAAATACGTCAAGCGAGTTGGAAACTACAGCTCGGCGTGTCGACTGCCTAATCTGGATCCGTTTCATCCAAGCATACTAGAATTTGTGAAAGATCTCGGCAAGTTACAGTGTCAAGGGGAGAGATATTCGACTTTTGTAAACAATGTGCTTGAAGTGAAAGGAGATGGATTTGCTGCTGTACAATACAGAACGATTGAAAGACCTGACGGAGATGATTTCAACGTTACCTTGTCGGCTCCTAAGAGGTTGCTTAACATAGCGGAAAAGACGACGGAAAACCCTGCTGATGAAGGTGAGGAATTCGTATTTCATATACTTT
Source organism: Orbicella faveolata (assembly GCF_042242905.1). Taxonomy (NCBI): domain Eukaryota; kingdom Metazoa; phylum Cnidaria; class Anthozoa; order Scleractinia; family Merulinidae; genus Orbicella; species Orbicella faveolata. Next base: position 23,817,835 of record NW_028301576.1, on the reverse strand, counting down.
GCTCTGTTGTAGTACCAACTCAGTTTTCTTCTTAACGTTTAAGCCGCGAAAGGCTTGTTTCAACCTAGCTGTTTCAAAATCAACTTAATTACTTTAGATGTAGTTTGAGTTGCACGCGTGCAAAACGACAAAGAACGAATTAACGCGAGGATATTGAAACGTCTAAAATGCGGAAATTCGAACTGCTTTCAAACCGAAAATAGTCGTATCAATGAGTGTTTAAATTTAAACTTTTGCATTCATCATCTTTAGCCGGTAAATCTCGAGTATTTCTCGCGAAGGTTGTGTCGTTGTGACTGGCAAGGTATTTGTTTCGACAATGAGAATGAACGACAGAGAACAACTGTGCACAAACGAAGCGTTGGCTACTGTTAAATCACCAACAAGTGCTCAGAATGAAAACTGAAAACTATGCAAGCAGTTGATTTTTATCACAATAAGTTATTAGTGATATATCAGACTTTCGACATTAACGTTCACACCCTTTTGACACGAGGAACAGGTCAATGTATAGAAATGAACGTATATATAGCTTTTAATTTGTAATTATAATTCTGTCAAACCAGCGCATGGGTTTTATTTTGCTCCATAGTTTCAACAAACTACTATACACGTTGCGTGATTACGTAAATCGATTGTAGGGAATTGTGTTTTCGTACTCCTGAGTTCCCATTATAACAAACGCGATATCAATCACGCGCGCGGATTGTGCGATTTCGTAAATCACTTGTGTTTTAACTGTAACAAACGAAGATACACGTGCATTGCTCGCGAAATTTTATTCCTCGAAACGACCGTCACATCGCAAAGCGCGAAAACATTGTCGTATAGACCAGCTAAGGAACAGAAGGAGTAAATTTGTGGCTCAAGCGGAATAACGTAGCAAGTTATGTTCAATGCGCCATTGTTGCGTTACACACCATTTTGGCTGTTCACTAGCATGTTGCGTGACACGAAGATACTGAACCCAGTTTTGAAGTCATTTCAAGTGAAGCTATGATCCTCACCATGTTGTTTGTAACTACTTATCAATTGCAATTTGAGGCAGTTTTCAGTAGCAGTTTGTGTTGTTGTATTACTGCTGACTTTTTCCAAATCACAAGCGACATGACAGTGAGATTTTATCCTGGGATTGCTAAGGTCCTCGAAGATGAACTGAGTATTTCTGCAGACGAAATCAAGCGGAATAAATCAGCAAGTTTTGTTCGATTGTGGCATAAGTTGTTGCGTTACACACCTCATTTTGGCTGTTCACTGGATTGTCGCGTGACACAAAGATGTTTCTGAATTTCCGCATCTTTCTGAAGATTAACTGAGTAGTTCTCAAAGATGAACTGAGTATTTCATTTCAAGCATCATGACAGTGAGATTTTGTCCTGGGATTGCCAAGGTTCTTGAAGATGAACTCAGTATTTCTGCTAAAATGTCTGAAGGCTTCTTAGTTTGATCTAAACACATTTTCCCTAAAATAACACCATTGCCAGAACTTGTCCCTTGAAAATCAGTTAATTAGGAGAAGCAGTTCCATCTCTTAATTAAACCTTTTTTTTTAATCAGTTCAAGTTCATATATATTTTTAAATTGTTGCAGTTAATAGGCCTTTCTAGGTCAAATTTTCTAGTTAGGGATGAGAGATACATACATACATGAGGTCAGGCATGAGATCAAATTTTTTTAACCAGCAGGTGCAAGACTCGCACCTAAGGAGTGAGAGCAGGTGTAACATTTATTTAGCCTGTGTTTGTCAGACCGTCATTCTTACCATTTAGGTTCTGTGACATTGTTTTCTATTAAAGCTTAATTTCCAGGCCTCTGAATGGTTAGAGGTTGCATACTGGTTCAGATTTTGGCTCCATGTTGGTAGAAGTATGTTCTACCTATCTTTAGAAACCAGGTTTAATTTTGAGTTGAGCTAAAATCTGGAGAACAGTCAAATAGTGTGCCATTTTTTTTTCTAATCAGATTGAGTGGTCTGGGTTTAAGCCCTGGCTTGGGTCATTGTGTTGTGTTGTGTTGTGTTCTTTGGGACAATTAAGGTGACAGCAAATTGAATGCTGGGGGGGTAATCCTGCAGTAGACTTGCATCCCATCAAGGTGGGTGGTAGAAATACTTCAAGTTGCTTCATGCTATACTGAAACTGGGATAAGCTCTGGCTGAATGGGCCACTGATGCAGCCTTTGACTCACCTATCATAAGAAAAAGAAGGTTGATGAGTGATGATTTATGATCCTTTTAAAGAAACAGAATGGTGATTTAGCGATATTTACCTGAAAGGATGGTGAAGAATGGTGATATTCCAGGTTTCTTTAGTTGCATTCTTTTTAAAAAGAATTGCAAACAACAGAGTTAATGAATTTAAATTCTATCCCCCATTCAACCATATGAATTCATATATGTTCAATCCCTTCTCAACCCAGAGAAAGTTATCTTTTGTTGCGGCACCTCAGTGGTCATAAAATTTTGATTGGCTAATGGTAGCTGTTTTCTATTAGGCTATGTAATCACAGTACTGTTATGACAAGTATACTTCCAAGAGTGTAGGAAATTGTCGAGGAAAATAATGGCCTCCCAGGGGAGGGGAGTTTATGTTACCCTAATCCCTTACAAGAATTGCCCTCCCTTATTCCTTATATGAATGAATTCATTTGTTCCTTCACATTTTGCATCAGAGGTTCTGTTGTTAGTGGACATATCCCTTGATAACTCAAAATGACCCCAAAGAGGTTTTAAATGACCATGTTCCCTTGTTCCATTAAACCCGATTATAGGCCAAATAGTGATTATGAGTAACTCTACTCCCCCTGGAGGGATGCTAGTCCATCAAGGGGTAGGCTCAATTACCAGCCACTGTTCGAGGAAGGAGCCCACTTTCAGGGAGGAACATAGACTGGACTCGGGAGAATGATTGAAATCAATCTTAATTGTGGGGTTATAAAACCACCAGCATTAAATTTGCCAGTACAAAGCAACACATTTACACACTTGTGTGGCAAGTCAAACATTGTGAGAGTGAGCTGTTTTTTCCCAAGAGGGTGTAATGCAATGGCATCACCAAGGCCCAAACCCTGGCTGCTCAAACCTGAGATTATGCAGCAGCTAACCATGACTCAGGCAACCTAATCTCCCTGCCAACTGTCACGGGTGGAGGGTAAAAATTGTAAGGTTGCGAATATCATCTTAAAAAAATTTGAAAAAAGAAGTAATGATTTCTCTCAAATTTCTGCTGTACCTTTATTTACTATACTACAAGCATATCCACTGCCAAAGGAATCCCGGGGCCCCTTGCACCTCCAACTGGTTAACAAATTGGCCTTTTAAAATTGGGGAGCTGTGCAGTGCTCTAGGTTAATATACATTATTGCCAATAGTCGGCTAAGTTTTGGTCAATTTGTATCACTCCTCTTTAAACATAACCAGCTGCAAAACAAACCTGTTGAAAACTTTGATTGTCTGGCAAAAAGTGCTAAAGAATGCTAAAATAATAAGCATAAGTAGAATTATAATTGCACAAAACCATGTATGTGCCAGTTGGCTTTCTCTGTTTATTTGTTTCTTTTTTATGTCTGTTTGTTTGGCTTGCTTTTCTGTGGAGCCACTCAATCTTATGGAGTAGGGGGCTGGTAGGATTTGATAAAGAGTCTCCCCCCTCTCTATATTTACAAATTGTTACTCCCGTCCTCCTCCCCTTGTAATCTCATCATTACATAACAAAACAGTGGGATCTTGAGGAATCCTTCCTCAGAAGATTTTAAATTTTCAGAACCTCAGAAATGTTATATTAGGCATTCTGGTAGAAATTTTTGCACTTTAACAGATACCATCAATATCTTGTGTGACTCCTCCTTAAACACACACTATGTTTTACATGTTTTTGGCCATCACCCCCTCCCACCCTCACCCCCTGTTAAAGCAATATGTTTTGGCATGACCTCTCCTGGCCCCTATCTAAATCCCACCTTCCACCTCCCATCAAAAAAGTGAAGGTTTCCTGAATTTTCCTTTGAAGTGTAAACTGTCACTCCTTGTGGATCCAGAATTCTCTAGTCAGCTTATTACAATTGGTACCTTCCTGCATTTGGTCTTAGTTAAGTGTCAGTGCCATTATACCAGGGGGTCAGAAGCGAATGTCACAATATGCAGATTGGTTGTTCGAGTTTTGGTAGTGTGTGTAATCTACCTCCCAGCATTCCTTGGCCCAGCTCGTGAGAGTCGTAGGTCGACAAAATAATTACCTGTCTTCCTTCAAAACTGAGTAAAGTTTAGCAATCTACGAGGCAGCTGTCTCTGCTACCTTGAAGACAACTAAAATTCAGCTTTGCAGTAATTACAAGGATTTTTTAGCCGTGGTGTTAATATATCGGGGAAACACAAAACGATTTCCTTATAATTTCCAACTGAATTTACGGCAACTTCAACAAAGCAACTCAAGTCGGTTATAGTTTAGAGGCTAGCGAGATTAAAACGATGAAAGGTATTTTATAAAATGTCTCAGAGCATGGTTCCAATAAGAAGATCTACAGTTCCTTTAAAAGAAATGTCACTGAAGCAACTTAACCAATGCTTTCAAAAGTTTTAGAAAACGCGAAGACAGTTTTCTGCAACAAAAAGTTGCTTACCGCAACTCGGCAATACCTCCAGTGTGAGTCTTCGGGCCAGCAACGTTTTGATTTCATTTGTTGATCACGTGACGAATCATGTGTTTTTTCTTACACGGCTGCACATTTTGCGCGCGAAAATACTTACGAAAGACTTCCCAGTCTTAGCCAATTTTGGCGGGTATTTTATCCATCTGGTTTCGCGGCTCGATAAATATCCACCACTTGCCCCCGACACTAAGGGAAATAATTGTTAAATGTATGCCTTGGCTTTACTTTAGAGAAAATTAGAAAACATCTGTTACTTGTCTACACAGCCTCTAACCAGTTTGAACTTCAATATTCCAGTTCACGCACAGTTGGCGGCATGTAAGTGCTCAGTGGTACATGTTCAGTAACCGCGGTTCACTGGCATTTCAAGAAATTTACTTATTCTGCCGTCTGTACAGTGGCCTGATGGAAACGGAGAGAATTTAACTCAAGCTTTCTTAGAATATTATGGTTTTATTTCCCAGATTTCTCTTTAGTTTTTAAAGGGTGCCATCCTCTGGGATGATCTTGGTCAGGATCAGTGATCTAAGATCACTCGGATCAGCAAAGGAACTGATGAACTCATTCTGGTCCATCATTTATCATTTCCTTTGATGCGTCATGATCCGCGTGATCTTGGATCCTTGATCCTGACCGAATCATCCCAAAGAAAAGCATCAAAACATCTGTTACAATTGAGAGTATTTATAATTCTGTCAAGAATTAACGACGGACATTGTTTCACCAAATTTCCAAACAGTTCGCAGTGCGTCAAGAATACCTTCCTTTATAAATACGTGTATGACTAAGAGTTATCGGATATTACAGAGTGTGTTCGACATGTTTGTTGGCGCATTGAACATTTGTTTCAGTGTATGCGTGTGTCTGTTGGAGGATGAGTCGTTGAGTGGCTTTTCCAGTCACACTGATGATCCCAGAGATCTGTATGTTACTTACTTTGCGGGACAAGCTGGTAGTGCTTTTCCCCCTCCCCCTCCCCCTCCTCCCCCCGCCCCCCCACCCCCAACCTTTGTAGGCCGTACATGGAATAGTTCGGGTAGGACTGCCCCGGTGGGGGACTAAAGCAAGGACGCGAGCAAGGGCGTCTGTCATAAACCGAGACCAGTATTGAAAGCGAGGCGAATGTTCGTACAAAACAGAGAAATAAATCTTGATTCATTTTGCCTCAGTGTACAGACACCCAACACACATTTGTGTCCTTGCAAAGTAGAACGCAAATGATAATAAGTAAGAGAGAAATAACATATTAATAACATAATTGATGCGTCATTCTTTTTTTTTTTTTCTTTTAGGTCTCTTTAGAAGATTCTGGAACTGGATTACAAGAACAAGGAAATGTAATGTTAATTGATCGTTTTTATGTAGTTTTCTCAATTTCCCTTTTTCCCTGTTTCTCTATCTCCCTATTTTTACCTTCGTTTTGTTTTTTTTTCAGTGTTTTTGTCAATTTTTTTTGGCCGTTTAGAGCTCCAGTCGATCTTGTGCTGAATGAAATTCTGAGGGAATAAAATAGTGTCTCCAGATTTTCAATAGGATAGATCTTTATCCCCTCTAACTAAGTAGACTGTGCGCCCGTTTATTTGTATATCAACTTAATGACCTTTCATATATATTTTTACTTATTTTTTTTTATTGAAACTTTATGAGTTTCCAAGTTGTTATTATACCAAATTATCCGCACCAATAGCTGCTTATAGGATTACTTTTTTGTTTAACTAGGTGACCACTCTGTATATATAGTTGACCAACTTTACGAAAAGATAACTCTGATACAGAAAAAAAGCTATATTTTACAACATGGTCAGTAAATTCCCGCTACCGCTGGGGAGGCGCGGTGGCCTCATGGTTAGTGCGCTCGTCTCCGGATCGAGCGGTCCGGGTTCGAGCCCTGGCAGGGGACATTGTGTTGTGTTCTTGGGCAAGACACTTTACTCTCACAGTGCCTCTCTCCACCCAGGTGTATAAATGGGTACCGGCGAACTTAATGCTGGGGGTAACCCTGCGATGGACTAGCATCCCATCCAGGGGGGAGCAGAAATACTCCTAGTCGCTTCATGCTACAGAAACCGGGATAAGCTCCGGCCTGATGGGCCACTTGGCTCGTACGCAGACTTTACCTTTTACCTACCTTAATCAATAGTGTTTAGCGGCGATCCATAACTTGATTCGCGAGTAAAAGCTGTGTCTGGCTTTCGTTTCGTTATAACTCAAGAATTGGTTCAAGCCTTGAACGTTGTGACTATCGAGTTATGGAAGCACACGACAAGTCCAGAGAAGGCTCTAAACGCTAGAGGTGCCCAGTCTCTACGCCTCGAGCAAATCTTGTGCTGCTCTCGTTGTCAAAACTCCCACGCGCGTACATCTGTTTAACAATTAGATTACGAGCTCGAGATTTCTATTTAAACAATAGAGTGTTTCTGTCGATCGAGGAATTATCGGCTGATAGTTGCCCCGCGGAAATTTGATGTTCTTATAACAAATGTTTGCCCGAGAAGCGAAGCTTCGAGGGCAAATATGCTAGGTTTAAGAACATTAAATTTCCAAGGGGCAACTATTAGACCGATAGTTCCGAGACGTGAACACTCTATTGCCTTTATTGTTCACCACTAAATTTTCTTCCGTGCGCCAGTTTAAAAATCGTATTAAATTATTTTCAACTTTTTTAGATGAAAGCCGTGACAGCCAAATGTAAAATTTGTAAACGAAAACAGACGAAAACCCACTTAATACAATTTCAATTGCTCAGTTATTTTTTGCAAACCTTGTTTACAGAAAATTTTTCACGGACGAGTACTATCCATCCGGGTATTTTCCTCGGTCGGGCACTATGATCTGAGAGTGTCTCGCCGCGGAAGAACACTATCGCACCACGTGATCAACATAAACCAGTAAGATTCGGAGAAAATTTAGTGGTGAACTATAAGAGGTGATAGTTGAAGAGGCCGAAGGTCGACTCAACTATCAACAGAAAAATCGAGAGCGACGAATCTAATTGTTTTAGTAGAATTCTAACTGAAATTTACTTCAAATAAGGGTTTTCAATTATTTATCGACGTACTATTGAACTTCGGGCCTTAGAAAGATCGCTCGGATTGAATTGTCATTTGAGATTGCAGTTGTGTGCGCGCGCACATGGTTTTTTTTTTTTTTCGATAATTTTAAGTCTTTTAAGGTCAAGAAACCTCAAATGTCCATCTTTTAGTCTTCTGAGTAATTTAATTACCACTTGCAACATGATGGTCCTCCAAAACTTTGGAAAAACAAAACAAAACGTCGCCATTCCGTAGCCACTGCACACTAATGGCGGATAGAGTACGATCACTCAGCCCATCAGACTGCAGTATTTGCATTAGTGTTCGATAGAAGCACCTTAACCATGAATCAAATTTTGATTTTTTTTCTCCTTTCTGATATACATCAACATGGGACTATTTGTAACGCAGAATGCTACACAAACTTAATCTTTGTTTGGTTTTTGTCTGACTGTTCCTATAGTTCCATTTTTGGGAAAGGCAACAGTGAAAGCGGACTTCGTTCGAGTGGATGTTGTCACCACAAGAGGCAGGAAATGGAGTGACGTACACATGCAAATTTTTCCAAAAGAAGAGGTCGCCACAAGGCCTGTGGAGCCTGTTGGTATTCCACTTGATATTGCTCTTATCATGTACGATTCCACCTCGGCGGCTAATTTCAAAAGAAAGATGCCTAACACTTTGGAATACTTGACCAAGAACCTCAACTCCATCTTGCTAGAAGGTACGCTTTAAAATCGCGAAGTGTGAAAAATCATAGTTATAAGCGTCCGTGCGTTTTCGGTGCAGCTTCGCCGTGGTTTCATAACTTTGGCCATACAAATGTATTTTATATACGATAATTAAGATGCTTTATAGTGTTTTCGTTGAGTTTCCTTTTGCATGCTCTTGCTTGTTTTGTTTTTGTCACATTATGGAATGAAAGAAAACCCTTTAATCACAAGCCTGCGCGCTGGCTCACGTTTCGAGACCACACGCTCGAGTGGCAAGGCCGCTTGGCGCTGCCGCGCCTGACTCCTCCCTGCCGGATCATTTCGCTCACTGATTCGCTCTTGTCCGCTCGTGTGAGCCCAAGGTGAACCTTCTCGCAGGCTACTTTTCGAACAAGTGTCATGCCCAGGCTCCACTAAACGAGAACAGCGGTTGTGGAATAGCATCGAAAAAAATAACTACACTTATCATAAGTTAACTGAGGTTCAATAACCAAAATATCATTCGATGCATTTTGCCCTTCCTTTTCATTGGCCAAGAGCCCACTACGTGACCTACAAATAACTGCCTACAAATAATGGTCTGCTCATGCATAATACCTTCTAAATGTGTTTTGCTGCGACTTATATTCTGCTCATGCGTAATTGTAACTACGCTTTTGTGTGAAAAATGGCAGATGGCTTTCTGAACCGTCGGAGAATGATTTAAACATGAAAACAAATTTGGTGATCGAATTGAACTCGGTTATCGTAAAATGTCGTGATTTGTCAGTGTGTCACAGATTCAGTAAATAATAAATAATTGATCTGCTCCCCACTGACAAATCACGACATTTTGTTCAACCTCGTCTACCTTGCATAGGGCTGGTGCGCCTGAAATTTGAATTGACCAATCAGGATTCAGTAGGGGGAAAAAACTTTACTGTCCTGACGTCAACGTTAGTCTATAGCAGGAAAGGCATTGAAAAAAGACAACTTTTCTCACTGGAGATGGCGTTAAAAAGGGATTTACAATTCCCAAAACCATATCAGATTGTAATAGGTGAAAAATCTGAAAGATTTTGTGTCTCCAAGCTTCTAATTTGGCGCCAAAAATGAATTGCCGGCGTCCGGTATGGCAACTCGCTCGTAGTTCAGGGTCTTCGCCAGGTAGGATAATAGTTGTCTTAACTGGAACAAAATATGCTCTTCCTCGTCAAATTAAACCCGGAATTCTCAAGTTAACTATTAGAAAAGGCCAAAGCAACTTTGGCATTGTCTTTATTTTTGTTAGCTGCGAAGAAAAAGGTTGTTACCGTATCGTTTCGGCAGGACAGCTCGGTTTTGACTGTTGCTCCTACTGCGGGCGCAGCCGCTGTATGCAAGGAATGATTGTTAATTATTCTTGCTGAAAAGAGAATATGACAGGATTACAGAGAAACCACTCGCCATTAACCCGTTTAAAATAGAGCTTTAGGAATTCAAGTGAACGCCTAAAATAAAGACTCCATTCCATTCCTAGGCGAAACAATTGTCGGCGATGGTACCACAGCTCAATTGTGTGCGATGCTTACTGGAATAGCTGAAAAGAAACAACCTGAGGCCAGACGGGGCGAGAATTCATCTGACACAGTCGATAAATGGAGGTGGATTTTCAGAGATTTTAAACAGAAGGGATATGCTACCTTATTCTCAGAAGACTCGCCACTTTATGCATCATTCAATTACCGATTGCACGGCTTCAGAGATCCGCCTACAGACCACTTCGCCAGGCCATTTTGGTTGGAAGCGGAGAATATTATCCAAAAGTACTGCATCGGTGGCAGAGCTGCTCATAACATCTCCCTGGAGTATTTGTTGAGTTTCTTCCGCGCTTACAAAGACAAGCCAAAGTTTTCTTTAATAACGCATGCTGTTATTTCACACCAAGATCTTAACCCGATTGGTTATGTTGACGATGATTTGAAAAGCGTGTTACAAACCATGAAAAACGAGAACTTTCTCAAAAACACGATGTTAGTTATCTTTGGTGACCACGGAATCCGATTTTCTGGTCTGAGAAAAACAATCCAAGGTAAATTAGAAGAACGTCTACCTTTTATTTCACTCACACTTCCTGAATGGTTCAAAGAGAAGCACCCAGATCTCTACAGGAATCTCGTCCATAACTCCAAAGTATTAACTACGCCCTTTGATGTGTACGCCACATTTCGTCACATCTTGTCTTACCCAAGTTACCCAGCCAGCGAAATTACAACCGGTCAAAGCCTGTTTAGCAAGATTGACGGGAGCAACCGCACTTGCGAAAACGCGGGTGTCGAGGAACACTGGTGTCCTTGTCTGAACCTTGAAGAAGTTTCTACAGACGAACCCTTAATCAAAGATCTGGCGCTATTTGCAGTCAAGTACATGAACAATTTGATGTTCCAAAACTCCCAGCTGAAGAAGTTGTGTCAGACACTTGTTTTAAAGGAAATCAATAGCGCATTTCGTGACATGCCAAGCCAAGAGATGCAGTTCTTTTCAGAGAGTAAACGTGACGAGGAATGCGATTCGTGTGGAGTACTATTTGGTGAGAAATCTACTAATACACTTCTCGGTGACACATTATATCAGCTGCAGTTTACAACATCACCAAATGAAGGAGTTTACGAAGCTTCCGTCAGGACCAAGAAAGGAGTTCCTTCACTTGCAGGCGATGTTAGTCGTATTGACGCTTACAAAGACCAACCGTACTGCATTGCGAAGAAATTTCCACTTTTACGGAAATATTGTTACTGCCATTGAAAGCCTGCAAAATAGGTGAACCTACACAAACGGTTATAGAATAAATATTTTGAACACTGGACAGAATTTTTATAGTGTGTTGTGATGGCATGTGGTAATGCAGTGATCAATGTCAACAAGAACAACAATGCCGACCTAGCTATATATAGGTTAGCTAAGTCGCTCGCTCGGACACGAGGCCACATTTTAAGCGAATTTTGTACCTTTTTTGAGCCCTTACCTGAGGCAAAGAAAACGTTTCATTGCCTTTTTACCAGTAACGTCAGATCCATAGACTGTTTCAGTGAAAACTGAACTCAAACGCGACACAACTCTGGCTCAGGAATTCAAATTAAATTAAATTGTTATGAATAAATACAGTAGAGGTCTCCCGTAGGCGACGACCTAAAATGTCTAAGAAAATTAAAAAAGGTCTGATCCCAATGGGTGTGGTTGCATGTATTTTTTTTTTCTAAAGATAAAGCGTATGCCTAGGTGCATGCTTAAACCCGATTTGAAGACCTCTAAATCAATTAGGGAAGTCTTGGTCGAATTCCCGTGATGAAAGACAACTGTAAAGTTCTGGTGGAATTAACATGTGAATTTATAAAACATTCGATTTGTCTGAGGCCTTAAAGTTGACTAAAAGTGTTGGCGTGTCTATCCCAAACAAGTTGTCGGTCGCCAGTCCCGTGTGCGGAAAAGCTCTATCGAGCACAAAGACATACTTGTAGACTGCGGGTGCTTACCATTTGGCAAAAAAATTCGGAAATTTCGGTTGAAAGTCAAATGGAACAGTAATTTCCCTGAAAATCCGTTCGGAAAGTGTGGACTACATAGTCTTCTTTCTCCTTTCGTAGCGGAACGGCGGAAATTTCCCTACCATTTGGTACATTTTTCAGTTTCCAGTCTCTCATCAGTCGAATGAAAACAATTACGAGGAATGGTAGGCGAAATGGTAGGCGCCGTCACGTTTGGTTGGTTTGCTGATTTGGAAAAACCCTTACCATTATTCCACGATCATTCCAAACGGTTCATTCTGACAAATGGTAAGCACCCTACGTTTCTTGACAATCTTCTAACACTGAGGACGCTTGCAATTCCAGCAGAAATTCCTGAATTTTCGAGACGGAGGTAAATCGGATACGGAAATTTCGTTCGGGAGCGTTTCCAGAAAACCCGAAAACTGTTATTTTGTTTTTCTTCTTTTACGAACCATTCAACCGAAACTTCTGAAAATTGCGGGAAGAAAATCAGATGGAACGGAAATTCACAATCAGAAATTTTCTGAAATTTTGGTGTGACTCTTCAGGTTGTCCTCTACCAGAAATTCCGGGGAAAGCTGCTCCCTGATTCGTCGCTGGAAATTTCGGGAAATGTAAACCGATACTTTACGGAATGCAAAGCGCCTTAAATATTATGCGGGGACCTGGTAGTTAGGATTTGCTGCGCATGTCCATCAGAGTCGCATTGCCTGGCTCCGAAACCGCTAAAAACAGCTCACAGACAAATAAACTTAAGTCCTCGAAAACTGGTCAGGGGTGTATGGCTTTTTATTATACGGCTGGTCTCATAAGGACTAGGAACTACGGAATTCATGAATTTGATTGGCTGAAATCGATTTTGACCGCGTCCAGATTTTCCCATCTAGACCGGTTACATTTTGCGGTGAAAAAGTTACAAATTAAAATACAAGAATATTGACAATTTTCTTCCAAATATATTTGTGGAGGTGCCAAAATGCCTGATGAGAAGAAAAGTAAACTTTGGCAGATTTACGTTCAGCTCATCGCCGTTCGCAAGCAAAATCAGTCAGCTAGTATAAGCCACAGTTACATTAAACGAATTAAATTTTTCTTGTTTATCATATAATAAACATCGTATTAACCGAGCTTAGTCGGTCTGTGTGGGAGAATCTTGACCTGGGTCGTGTGTTGTATGTTTTTGTTCGCTTTTTTGGCCTTGAACGTGCACAAAACACAATAGCTGTTTACCACTGACCGAAAAACTAACCAATAGAAACGTTTTGGTTGCGTAACTCATGCAAAGTGTATGAGCGCAAAAAAAAAGGTTGTGCACGGTCGTGGACCTTCCAACATAAATCGTGGCATCTTTGTTTGTTCCTTCGATGTTTGCCGGGCTTCATAACCAGTCCCCTCTATTAACTATGACAAGACAACTGAGTTCATAAATTCACCAGTGCCAGTTCTCTAGTGTATCCCTTCAGATTTTTAAGTTTAATCCTGCTAGTGACAGCTACGTTACTGCAAATTCCAATATACATTCATGACGCGCTAAATAGCCTAAAACTCATGCCGTATTAAATAGCCAAAAAACATTAAGCCGTTTTTCACCGGAATTACCCTCAAATTGCAACACGATCCATGCATCTTTCAAATTAGCAAACAGTCCTGAGAAAATACGCGCGCTGATTGGTTAAAAATCGTGTTTCTATTTAACAATTAAATTATTCGCTCTCGATTTCTATGAGATGATAGTTGATGAGTCCGAAGGCCGAATCAACTATCACACCATAGAAATCGAGAGCGAATAATCTAATTGTTTTAGTAGAATTCTAACTGAAATTTCTTTCAAACTGAACTATTCCAAATACTTCTGGTCTTAATATTAAACTTCTCGCTTTAGAGAATTCGCCCGGACTGAGTCGTCAATTTGACATTTCCAGTTGTGTGGGCGCGCTCATCAGTTTCTCTCAAAAAATTCAAGTTTTTTTTTAATTCCAGAAACCGTGAATGTCCTTTTTCAGTCTTCTCAGGAATTTAATTATCCTTTTGTTTTTGAATGTTCTTTCAAAACTTCGGAGAAACGAGAAAACGTTGAAATTTTATTGACCACACCAAGCCACTGAACACTAATGGCTGATAGTGTGCAATGGCTCAGCCAATCAGATTGCAGCATTTGCATTGCTGTTCAAGTAGAATTCTAGTAAAACTCGATAGAAACACAGAACTAGCACGAGCTGTTGATGTAATGATGGCGCGAGCAAAGATAATTTACATTTTGATAATCAAAGTTAACAAGTTGTTTTTTCTAAAAGAAATAGAAAACATCGAATTATAAACTCGTGAACGTTAGGGAAAACTCGAAAAAGGTGTGGTGCGGCTCGTGTTCCCACAGCATTTCTCGCTCTTCCAAACTTGCACTCGTGTTTCTATAACTCGATAGAAACACAGTACACGTTTCCTATTTCTTAATTATAAATTACTTGTTTTCACCAGCATACCTGTACAGAATTCTACGTTCAATACGTCAGAAGAAAGCTAAGTGAATGTAGATTCTTCAGAATATTATGATTTGATCAAGATGCACTAAGTAGCTCAGCTGACCATGCTACTTTCATTGCGTAGTCTCACTTGTCGACGCCATTTTGAATTTCGAAAATGCCAGATTGAAATCGTCCACCGGACATTTTCGAACTCTGGATCGAAAGCTCTTACATGCACGACTCATGATGGTGTCCCTTTAAAAATTCTCTTTTAGATGTTTCGAGAAGATTGCAATGTGGTCGGAACGCAGACGAGTTGATCATTGGATAAATCGATTATATTACAGAATTTTCACTGGCTTGTAGTCATCATGGTACATGAGCCATTATACCCTGCTCTACGAATATGGTAGGTTACGCGTAATATTATTATTATTATTATTATTATTATCATCATCATCATCATTATCATTATCATTATCATTATCATTATCATTATCATTATCATTATTGTTATTATTATTATTATTATTATTATTCATTATTTTTTATTTTATTTTATTATTTTTTTTTTTGGGGGGGGGGGGTCGTTTATATTTCGATTTGATTTTAGTTTTCGATGTTTTGGGGGCGTTTTACGCACTTGGATATGAAATGATCATCTCTATCATCTCATATCTAACCCTGAAACGCATCAAATGTTTTCCGTCCACACGAGAAATTTGAAAACGTACCAACACTGGCCGTTTTGGATTTGCGCTTGAGGAAGACGGGGGCAAGAAAATCACATGATTATCATAACGCCATGGTTTTCGAAAAGTTCCGTTTTTCAAATGTTTTCCGTCCACCCTAAAACGCAAAGCCAGGGTTTTCAAATTCCTCTGGTTTGACTGAAGAGCGTTTTCGAAAAGTTGTTACGGTAGGCCTAACCGGAGAAATAAAGCTGCGTTTTCAGAATTCTCCGGAGTAGTGTCACGGGCCTAACAGAATGGTTTCAAATCGAGAGGATTGTACAAGACATTTTTTTTTAATTACATCTAATTAAGTCGGTAAAATTTATACAATGTACAATTTACTAGGAATTACTTACACCAAATGAGCCTGCGAACAGGCTCCGGCTGAAAGGGTTTGACCGCGGCTGGAAGAGCCGAGAACGAACTGGCTGAAAGCGGGGTGGCCGAGGGGGGGGGGGAATGGGGGGGAATGGGGTGGGGGCTGGGGCGTCGTCTCCCCTTCTCTCTCTTCTATCCCTTTTCTTCCCGCTTTCTCTTCGCCCCATCCACGACTAGAGAGCCTGTTCACATGCTAACACTAAATACGTAATAGCAGTTGACACCACGTCTTTGTTTTCTAGGTCTTGGCTTTGTAAGGCTTTGTTAATTGCCTTGGCCTTCTTTTTCTTGGTCTTTGTTTCCAAGGTGATCGTTATCCCTCCGTGCCAGTTTCCGCTCCATTTACCCATACACTCTTTTTTAGAATATTGTTTTGTTTGTGTTTTCGGCCCAGGCGCGCAGAATATTTTATTTTCTGCCGACATATTCTTAGCCTGCAGTACACGCGGATTAGCGGGCTCTAGCGCGATACGCGAGTGCGCGCGCGAAGCATGAGAACGAGCCCGAAGCGTGAGAACGAGCGTGAAGTGCGAGGCGAGAAAAACCCGCCGGTAGTCACACCATTATTTATGCTCTACTGCCCCCTTGAAATGATTGGCATGAAAGAGTGAGAGAAATCAAAACAATTCAATTTACTGGCGCGAAAAATGTCTCAAGTAACCAATTTACAAATGTATACATGACGCAAAACAGTCAACGGACGTGAACATCTAAATTTAGCTAAATTTAAATCGTGTGGTGCCAAAACGAACAAAGGAGGTATAAACCTAAACATCGAGCTGAGGAGACGAAAAGCTCGAACAAATTCAGTACGCAAGAAACATAACTTTGACGACGCAGAACAGATCTTTAAGATTCTCGAAGTAACACCACAGCAGTCTCTGGCAAAGCCGGACAAAGCTAAATATGATCCGTGGTAACAAGCCACATAACTTAACACAGTTTTAATCTGACAACCGAGCCCGGGGTCACAATATAGAATGCAAGTAATCAACATTGACGATCACCGACTTTGTCCCTCTAGAGCGAATAACTAAAGAGATACAACATACGTTTCTGCAATAGAAATGAGGCAAGAGAAGCCACACTTAACTCGGCACATGGCAAATTACAGAGGTGTTAAACTCTGCAAAGCGATAGAGAACAGCTGAAACTATGCAGAGCTCTGACCTCTAACAGTCTAACGGCTCTACTCTACTTTTAAAAGTGCCCTTCAGAAACAAGTGAAGAACAAAATAAAAGGTTGAGAGGTTGGAATTTGTAAGGGAAATGTCACCAGCAGTAAGAGTCCGTGTAGACAATGTGTAGACCTGTCACCCGAATCAAACACATTTTCTTTTTTCTCGCGTCTGACGTCACGTGGCTTAAAGCAACCAATCAGCAAAAACCGTTCGCCAAGCGAACGGTTGGAAGAGTATAAACAATGGTGTGGCTAGAGGCGGATTTTTCTCGCCTCGCGCTTCGTGCGCGCTCGTGTATCGCGCTAGAGCCCGCTAATCCGCCTGTTCTGCAGGCTAACAGATTCTTATTTTTCTTGTGAATGGGTCTTAGTTTTCCTTAAAAAGCTATTTTTTTTTTTACCAAAAAGATAGATTTCCCGAAAATTAGGTACAAAAATGTTCCATATTTTAATTTGGCGCATGCGCATAAGCCAAAATTTGGATTTTATTTTTGCGATTGCCCAATCTCGTTGCCAGAGTCTTCGTTCCCCTTGACCAGCGGTCGGTAAACGAGAGCTCTGGGAGCAACCATTTCAGGCATGCGCCATAGATGCAGACTGCGCAGTGAAACCGGATGGGCAGAATCACCAGAATTCGGTTATTTCAAAATGGTTGCTCCCAGAGCTCTCGTTTTCCGACCGCTGATCAAGGGGAACGAAGACTCTGGGAACCAGATTGGCCGGCGATTGCCCGTTCCAAATTTCTTTCTTGCCCCTTTTCTTTCCTTTTTCTGGGCCCTTTTTTTCTCGCTACCTTCTGTGTTTCATATTCTTTCTGGCTGCCGTTAAAGTGTTAATTATGGGCAAAGCCTGGAAATGGGACCCTGTTCAATTCTAGGTATGATGGGCCATTTTACCACCATTTTTACACCAAAACTGATAACGTTGTTTTTCAATTTGCTGCGTCAGGATACCGTCGATATCCAAAACCGACTGTTGTGCGGATAGATCTATCCTAGCTGTACTATCTGCTTTTATAAAATAACTGAGATACTACGCACGCTCTGATTGGTCAATAGAGTTGCTAAACCTATGTTCTATTGTACAGGTAAACTACGGTTCTTGATCTATAGCAGCTCTACGCGGGAACTAGAGAACTCGGAACTCTAGCGATAACAAATGTAATAAACAGTTTTGCCTTTCGTATTCACTGGCTGAGATATCAATAACAGGAATATCTTTTCATTAAACAAACACATGGAAATTTGAAAGGAAAAAAAGGACCAGAAATAGGTCGTCATATAGAGCTTTATCTTTTTTTCCACGGCAAAAATTTTATGCCGACTTCGGTTACGCTTGAGATTAAAATTAAGGAAGTTTTAACCCCATTTTTCGGTGCTTTCCACGGTCTGTGGAGGACGAAGTCAGCTGGGCCTGACTGATGAATTTGGGATGTCAAAAAAGCAGGGAAGAGATTTCTTTCTATCATGCATAACACGATAAATGAATTTGGTTTCCATAGTACTAAGCTTAGCTTTCAAGCAATAGTTTTCATTTGGCAAAATACAGAGAAACACGGACTTCATAGCCTTCAGCATAAGTAAAAAAATTCTGAATAAATTTCGGAAGCAGCGTTTCTGTAACTAACCTTTATTCCATTCGCAAAACTTTGGAAAGTTATCGTTAAACAATGCGTTGAATCACTTCGCCAAGCACATGAAGTTTGGACTACTTGCACACTTTTAGTACAGCCTTTTACTTTCGTGATGACCGATTCCACCTACAAATACCTGCATTTTCCCGTCAGAACACTTTTGAGTTAATTAATATGCTTTTTGCCTTTCACCGATAATCTTTCCCTTTCCTTTCTTAAAATTTTCTTAGCGTGAAGTGTTTTCGTCACTTTGCCCTGTGGATTTCGTCTTCGGCGCGGAGTCTGTGCTTTCATTCTTTCAGTCGCTGCGATTGGTTTGACGCGTCATCTCATGAATATGATGAGAATAAGCAACTTGATCACAAGAGTACAAAAAAATTTCCTCTCATTGACAGACTTTTTCCATAGTTATATCATAAAAACATTAGACCACTCTTTCTATGGGTTTACTGGCGCAATAAACCACGCTCTTCAACACAAAAATTTTTATTGTTTTCAAAATCTCAGCCCTGGGTTTATTTTTCATTAATATATCGTTAATTTCAGCCTCGATATTCTTATAAATTATATTCTGAATTATATTGTTGTAAATTATATTCTAAATTATAAAGGTAGTGTATATGGAAAGCTCCGAAATTTATGGCTAAATGGAAAGTTTATATAATGACTAATAGAGTATTGGATAAGTTCCTTGTTCTCTAATAACTCTGCAGTGAAAGGAGAACAAATCATTTTCACCCTAGATATAATGAACAAAGACAAGAATCTGGAATAAGCATCCCGTTTATTGATAGCTACATAGGCAAAGTACAGGAAGGATCGCTATATAAATCAGCGAGGACGCAAGACTACTTACAAGCTCTCAAATATCTAAAATAATAACTTATCTAAAAATTACAGCAACTGGAAGAGGTAAAGGATAACAGAGACAGGAAGCTTAGCAGAATGGTAACGAGAGATGCCGTCAAGTGACCTTGAAACTGCGAAAAAAAAAAAGAAAAAAAAATTCCTTCTTTACCTGACAATTAACAAATGGTAAACGCCATAGCGTGCATTATTGAGTTATGGTACACGCGGGAGGTAGCTAAGCACGAAAGAAGCGTAAGAGTCGCACGAGTCTATCGCCTCATGCGACTCTAGCTTCTTGAGTGCTTAGCAAACCTCCTAAGTGCATCCATAATTCAATAGTGCACGCTATGGCGTTTACCATTTGTTTTATAACATAACATTGAGACATTGGAACAACAGAAGTCCTTGTATTGAGCTACATCACAAAAAAATGTTCGTGTAGTCTTACATGACAAGAGAAACCAAGCGCGCGAAAATTCATTCATGACAACCGACTGCACACCAGTAACTCAATAAAGATTCATCTTCAAACAACTGTGAAGGCAGTTTCGCATTTCTGGTCATCTGGTCGTCGGTCATTACTTTGGAAACAATGTCTGTCAAAAGATTTGCGTTGTAAACATTAGCACACACGTCAGCAGCGTACACCCATGGCCAAATAGTAGACGCTAAATTAACCAATCAGAGCGCGCGCTTTGCTTTAGTTATGTTATAACAAATAATCACGCGCAATTCCGAAATAACTCTCACGACAAATACCAATGCAACGCATCGCGCAAGTGAAGTGTGCATTCCTAAAAACGAGAAAATAAAACCGTTAATTAGCATATTTTTGTATTCGTTGGACGAATCGCATTTATCGTGGAAACATGTTTCATAATTTGCTCAGCGGACCAGTCTTCCATAGAACTGGTTGATGACGGGTACCTGTATATTCGCCGGAGCTACAATATCGCTTTTAAAAATGTCACGAAAATGTTTCTCGATCCCTTACAGAATTCAATTTCGCCGAATTCACATCACTGTTATCTTATTGATCGTCTGCTGCGGACTCGCTTTGGTTTTGCATCTTTCGGGTTATGGATTATTTAATTCCAGCTCTCACTTTGAGAAGACTCTGCGAGTAAAATACGTCAAGCAAGTTGGAAACTACAGCTCGGCCTGTCGACTGCCTAATCTGGATCCATTTCATCCAAGCATTCTAGAATTTGTCAAAGATCTCGGCAAGTTACAGTGTAAAGGAGAGAGATATTCCTTTTTTATTAATGACCTGCTTGAAGTGAAAGGACAAGACATATACTCTGCGCAATACAGAACAATTGAGAGACCGCACGGAGATGATTTCAAGGTGGTTCTTTCCGATGCCACGAGCTTATCGAATGAAGCGGAGCCCTGGAATAGTGAAAATAGTGCAAATACCGGTGAGAATTAATTCAATACTTTCACTGATGTGCTCTATTAAGGCTGGTTTCCAGATAAACGCGACAATCGTTGCGAAACAGCTCAACAGTTTTTTACATGTACGACTACCTTTCCATTTGATGGCTGCCATCGCTACGATCCTTGAGATAGAACTTATAAATAACAAGTCTTTCATTTTCAGCTACACCCTTATTTTATAAGAATATTGTTTTTCCGGCCGAGGCTGAATATTCTTATTTCCTGCTGATTTTAAACTGAAAATATTCTTGTGAATATTCTTATATCTGATACCGTATGAAATTTTTGCTTTCGAGTGTATTCGGGAGGTTTTCACGGTTCGGCGCATGTCTCTAAATTAAATTACTTTTGTTCGTTTTTTATCAGTGTTACTTAGGTGTGGCAGAGTGACGGATGACCAAAATTCAGTGGATTTTACCGACCTGGTCGATCTTTGAATTTAGTTTTGACCCACGATTTATCCTACGGTTGATGATTTTACGGCTACTCAGCATGCGAAATTAGGTAACTTGCTTAGGATTGGTTCATAAACATATTCTTGTAAGAAAAAAAAGAGTGCAGCGTTGTTGACTGACGACCTTGTCGTTATGATTGCAGGAGAGTGGTTTCTATATGACTGCAACGATGGCTCAATTTGTTTAGCAGCGATCGGACAATATGGATAGTCACCTCACGTAGTGTGTCTTTAAAGAGCTGGTTCATGCTTAGCGTACGTATTTCGAGTTATGGATGCACGCAGGAAGTTTGGAGAACACGAAAGAAAGGGAAGAGGTGTTCGAGGCGACAGCTGTGGGCAACTCTAGCTTCTTGAGTGCTCTCCGAACTTCCCAAATGCATCCTTAACTTGATATACGCACAGTTAAAGGCATGAACCAATTTTTTTTATAACATGGCGACAAGTTGGGCGCTAAACACCCTCCGGGGGGGGGGGGGGGTACTCCCAGAAAATTGGCTACTCCAAGCAAATCAAACTGTGTTAGTTAACGTAAATATCACTATAAAAAGTCCTTGAAGGAAGTGTAAAAAGCTCGACATTTCAAGTCTTTCCTGGTCCTTAGTTTTGTTTTTGTTCGAACGATGTATCCACTTTGAACGTCGCCTTCATTGGGAGGAATTATTTAGGATTCGTCTGGTCGGAGAAATCTTGACGTATAAATATATGTTATTGATCTGTAGAGTGGGGTCCGTATTGGAAACCGGCACTGGTACGTCAATTCTTTTGCATGGTTATTGACCTCGCCTGTGGTTCGCTCCATAAACTTAAAACGAAAGAACGAGGACAATATTCCCAATAAGGACCAAACAAACGTTTTTAATACAGTATTTATTAGAATGGGTCTATTAAAATTCTGCGGATAAGGTTATGCATCAATTCAGCTTGGTAAGCAAACGCCAAAGTTAACCATATATTTGCATTTTTTCAAGTCGCTTTCGTGAATTTATCCTCCAGAGATGGAGGAAAATATATTTCTACTCAGTAAGAAACTGTTTTCTTTTGTGTATTGTTTTGGCAAAGCAATTTGCCGAGACTATTTCTAAGCAGTCCATGTTAGCAGTCCGTATTGCAAAATTCGGACGGCTCAAGGAGCCAATCAAAATTCGCCTTTTCGTCGTGCGCTAATGTGCCGTGTAAGAAATTTAATTATTCTATTGAAAGGTAGTCTTTAGGTAAGTCCAAACATTCTGATCTTTTCTTTCTTGGTCGGAATTTGCCACTAAACGGTCATAAGATGTGTATTTTTTGTTTTCGAAAGCCGGCGATGGCAAGACCAGT
Source organism: Orbicella faveolata (assembly GCF_042242905.1). Classification (NCBI taxonomy): domain Eukaryota; kingdom Metazoa; phylum Cnidaria; class Anthozoa; order Scleractinia; family Merulinidae; genus Orbicella; species Orbicella faveolata. The sequence goes on along the minus strand of NW_028301576.1, from coordinate 23,795,487 downwards.
ATACCATAAAATAAACTACTTACCTCCGAGCCGAACTGGGGAGAATTGGCACTACGTGGCAGTAAGGACTACTACGACCTCGGGCCAATGTTCCCTAGTGTGGCCAACGTGCTCGGCTAGTATAGCCTGCGTCGCAAACAGTCTAAACCGCCGGTATATCGGGGATTTCGGCTGCAACGCAGGCTGGGCTAGTAAGAGTTTAATCATGTCAAAGTGCCATGTTAATCATTAATTCTGTTCGTGGACTGCCCTCCATCAGATCGATGCTTAGATGTTTGTTCTGCTTAAGTAACTTAGAAACAATGCACGAGAAAGGTGCCAGTGACGTCCTCGATAAAGTTCTTCGATCTAAAATCAGTACTAGTGGAGAGTTATCGGTGTTATGTTTCCAGCTGACAAGCTGTTACAAATCCCACTAGGATTGCATTTTTAGTCGGCCATAGACGAGATTTGATCGGAGTAGCACACTTGTTGTACAAAGCCCAGCGAGCAGAGAAGTCCTATTTGACCGTATTTCCAGTTAAATTCACCGTAAACAAACAATCAATAGTTTATTGACACTCCCCTGATGGGGCTTTTCAGTGACTATACAAGAGAGCTAAACTAATTAAGTTAAATCCAATGTTCTTTGAACTGAACATGCACAAGTTAATCACATACATGTGTAGGAAGCTCTTTTGGCTCTTCTTTTGATCTAATATATAGAGCCTATTGGTTATTGGTATCACCCATCTAGTGGACTAATGCAAATCCTGCATTTTGATTGGCTATGCTACTAGGGGACTATTAGTAATAGTCCTCGAGTAGCGAAATTGGCGCCATCGAGCGTGACGTTTTCTTTCGTTTTATTCCCAAATAAATATTTCTTCAACTTGCATTTGCTAACTTTATCATTACCTTTTCTGTCCGACTAGTTGGTTGATACTAAAACAATCAGACCCTTTGCCCTCAAGGGCCACGGGTCAATAGCCCATGAGGCGAAGCCGAATGGGCTATTGACCCGTAGCCCGCAAGGGCTACGGGTCTAATTGTTAATTAACTGTAACAATTTTTGAACTCAAATTACCATACAGCATACCAGGGAATGCAAAGCCCCTAGCACATTGGTGCATAGCTATAGAAAGGTCCCCCATCCTAGATTTTTGTGATTGATATAGATGCTATTTGATGAATAGTCAATCGTTTGAAAATGCCAAAGTCAAACATTCAGCAGTTCTGAAGCTCTAAGTACAGTGTCAAATTATTTAAGCCCATATCTCACTCGCCATCTACTTGCTACTACCCCAAGTGAAATGATCCTCAGTGGTCCCTGTAAATGACATTCTAAATATCTGTCATGCAGCTTACAAGATGACTTTGTCACTGACTAAAGGTTTTGATTGAAAAATATTCTAGTAGTTGGTTTTCGGTACAATCAGTGACTTTATTTGCTACCTTCTATAAAAATGTGTTCATGCGCATTCAAAGATAGTGTAAGTGTACAGTATCTGTTTCAAGTCATTGGTAAGGACTAATATATTCTGTTACTAATGTGTCTCAGAGCATATTAACACTAAAACTGGTTAGCTTGCATTTATGACACTTAACAACATTTACGATCAACTATCTGGATCTTTGTGTTACACATCAGACAACTATTGTATAAAGCTGATTTACAATTACATACTATTTGGCATGACGAGGCATGCAATAACAACTTTACCAGATGATTCTCGGCATCCTGGTTCAATACTAATTGTGATCACACCCACTTGCTTTATAGTACTGTGTTTGCTGGTACAATTTTATACATTGTATGTGGTGAGATATGTCTTTTAAAAAAAATTATGCATACTAATGCCTTCAATGATGTAAGACTTTCCTATCTGTAAGTTTTCTATGTGTTTAGCATTCCATCTGCAGTGTCAAAATCAATCTTCATCAGCCTTTCCCCCCTAATATAACATTAATTCTTTCACAATCACCTTTTTGTAGGATCTTAGCCTTTACTGATATAGCCTGGAAGCCACACACTTATTGAAATTGAGAAATATTAAAGGGCATCTGTGAAAACGAATTGTCATGTTACTAATTAACAACATGTGGTGTTATTCAAGATATTATTGTAACCAGTTGTGTATTACCTCCTCAAATGCTCTTCGTCTACCCATGTTGTCTTGGACATTATCAATATTTACTGGTATTCTCTTATCTTGTATTTCTTTGAGGCTTGGATGCTTTTCGTCTGTTACTTCAGCTTTTGTGAGCAAAGTTTGCACTTGGAATTCAAAGTACATGTAGGAGCTTCCAGTGCTAGTGCTCTCATGTCAATAATTTTGTGGATACTAAGCCACAAATTTGGATGTTCATCAGTTTCCCTGTGAATGAAGATCTTGGGGAAAATAACAATAGAATTGGTTAAGAATATAGTATCAAAGGAATGCTAGTGATAATGAAGTGTGATTTTATGTAATGTGTGATGTACTATCGAACACTGTAATCAATACTACTCAACTCAATCACTGGATGGTTGGGCACTACAGGAAGCTAGAAAATAAATATCAAGAAATTTTGCTGCTTAGATTGATTACTGTATGAAAAAGCATTGAGCACCAGTAGCAAAACATGCTCAAATTGTTCACAAAAGCAGTGCTCAGGCATATCATTTGAGTCATATATTTATTTTAAATCAGTAAGTTAGTGGACATTGTAGTGTACAATATCCCCTAGACATTTTGAACTTTGTTGAGTCAAAAATGTGTAATAAGATTTTTATCATCAAACAACTCTTTTTTTACCCTTTTCACCAACATAATTTTCAAGAGAGAGTCAATGAAATTACTGATACAAGTTTATAGAAGAAGTGTATTGTGAGGATTTGAAGTAGTGTCAGTCTTGCCCGTGGTGAAGAGCAATATGCTTCATTTCCCTAGAATTTTCATTTGCAACTTCTTTGTTTTGTAAAAGAAGTTTGTCTAACCAACACAGTTCTGATTTGCATGTATCTATATCACTGTAATGCACTTGCTTAGTACATTCTGGCCATCGTACCAAGGAATATTCCAGGATTATGCTAATTCTTCAGAGTTTTTATCTCTACATATAATCAACAGTCTATTACTGATACCATCTTGACATCAACTGATTTTTTGCAAGAAAAGACAAGTGCCAGAATATACATTGGCTAGCTACACTGTAAACACCTGCAGGCATTTCACCTTCATACTTACTTTATTCATTTTCATCACCTACTTTTTTTTATGACTCAACATTTTTGTTATTTGCATTTATTGTTGCTCATAACTGATTATCTCATACTACATAGTTAACATTTTCATGTTGTGAATTTCTTTACTCCATCAAATAATGTATTATTCTGGATTAAAACCAATCCCATCATTTTTATAGAAATTGCTATAATCAACCAATCAGCAGCCTCCACTACCTTCTTAGGGTTGACATTTAATGACAATACAAAACTCTTATATTGCAACTATCTTCATAAGAATTGACTTTGATTGCACTAGCCTTACATGGTAGCCATGGCAACATACTAGCAGTATTAGAATAGATTATCAGCAAGAACACTGACAATAGGTATTACCTGTATCTTAAACTGTCTTGCGTTAGCTTTTGAAATGTAATTCTTGGTGCTAGCAATCTGCATTCATATTCATTTGAATCAAAGAGAGCTGTTATTGTGGAAAATTACCATGCCATTAACAACAGCACATGGAGTTTATACTCTACTACATGTCTATGGCATGTTCTACAAACCCATTCATTAACATCGACACTTATTTTTTATTACTCGTGTTAGCCTATTGATGACGTGCTGGTTAGCCTGTTTACGGTTAGCTATCAATGATGGAAATGGTAACACAATTCAGTTAAAAAGTCTACAGTCTGCAGTCTGCAGTCAACTTTCTGTGTTTTACACCGTCCAATTTATCACTGACTGTTAGAATCAGTGCTGCATGTTCCTCTTAAGAAGAGGCAATATTATTTAAATGTTGCAGGACTGGGATTTGACACTGAAACATGTTTCTTTGATGAATTACATGAAACTGTAAAATTAATATGTTTTAATTACGTATTTCACAAAACAATTGCTGTAGAAACTGTCTTCAGTAAATCTGCCTGTTTCAGTGGGTTCAAAAGTCTTCTCAGTGAGACACCGGATGGTTCTGTATCTCTTACAATCACAATAAGTTCTATATTATTGTCACATTCCACAATTAGCAACAGACACAGCTTTTCAGCTTTCAAGCACGTGTCAGTGTCCAGCGGGCTATTTTGCTTCGCATTTACAGCATCATAACAAACATGGATGTTGTACTATTGCTCTGTGTTTCACTACAGTACCAGTGATCTATCTGATCACCTGAAGGGATTTTCGTTTCCCAAAGGAAATACTTTAATTTGTGTCTCTAAAGACACATTTTGTTCTCCGAAGGGAATTCATGTTTCCCAAAGGCTATATTTTTTCTGGTTTGTGTCTCGCAGGACAATATTTGGACCAAGGAAGGGAATTAACAGTTTCCCCAGGGAAAATTTCATAACCCCGAAAAGGTTTAGAAATTGCCAGATCCTGTACGATCCTGTACATGGAGCATTTCGTAATGCTAAGCTGGACAAAACAATCGGCTATCACGGCTGTCTTACACAAGACCTTTTGTGTATCAGCGATTCCGGGAACGTTTTCCTGAAGAAAATTCTATCTGCGCCTTCAGATGCGTAAAATCTTTTTACGAAGAAACACTGTGCACGTTGCTTGAACGCTGTGTCTGATTACTGGTCCAAAATAGGATAAACACATAAATACAGAGTACTCTTACCTGAAAACTCTAGCTCCCAACCAGAGCGTTTTCGATACGTTGTGCGTGAGTAGTCGATGACAACTTGATCATTGGAGAGAGCAGGATTTAGCTTCGCTGGTCGTTCGGTAATGTATAAGTCAAAAATGAGACCAAGAGACGTTCGATTATAGCGGTCGTGTAAAGCCGAGAGAAAATGGATATTATACATTTGTCTATGTTGTGACTATATAAACATCGTACCGATTTCCCTTCGACTTCCGAACACAATCCGAAAATATGGACACTCTAGTTACTTACGCACATGATAACATAATGCTACTGTTGCCTAGCAACAGTAGCCACAAAAAAAAATTTTGGCACGCATGATCGATTCCCATGACCTCCTGTGTAGATGAACGATTTTATCGTGTGCCCACGCCGAGCTCAGTTTATTTTGAAAATGTTACGAAGTTTAGCGTGCTTCTCGCTTCCTTACAGAATCCACTTTCGCCGAATTCACATCACTTTCATCTTACTGATCGTCTGTTGCGGACTCGCTTTGGTTTTGCATCTTTCGGGTTATGGATTATTTTATTCGAGCTCTCACTTTGAGAAGACTCTGCGAGTAAAATATATCAAGCAAGTTGGAAACTACAGCTCGGCCTGTCGACTGCCTAATCTGAACCCGTTTCATCCAAGCATACTAGAA
>NW_028301576.1:23735000-23785000 GCF_042242905.1 Orbicella faveolata | reverse complement strand
ATCATTGTGATTCGATAATCGAGGGATATCAGTACATTATGTCTCAAAACAGGGCTTTTGAATCACTCTTATCACAAAACTATTCTTCATTTATTCTGACAATAGAATGTATTGGCGTCAGTATCTATCATACTGATAATGGGAGTTATAAGGTATTTGATTCTTATGCAAGAGACGAATATGGTAGAAGCCAACCCTCAGGTGCATGTGCACTATTAGAAGTACCATCCATTGAGAGCTTAGTACAGTTTTTCCAGACTATTATAAACACTCACTCGGTGACAATTATGAACTCAAAGGAGTGCAGATTAGTTCACATGAAATAACTGCAGTGAACAGTGAGAGAAGAAGACAGTGACCCCAATCTCCTCAAACACATAAGTGAAGTCACAACTCAAATCAACTCACTACGATTAACGTAACTTTCACTTTCATCTATCGGTCAGTTAAAATAAGCAATATTTTCGTGATGATTACGGTTTCATGATATTTCTTTGAGACATGCATCTGTACATGCTATTTTTAGAGAATCGCTGCGCACCGCAAATGATTAACACTCGTTTTACCACGTCTAGCTACAGCCCGACTTACGATCTTAGATCGTCTTGTTCTTTTCAAAATCTTAGCCTCGGGGTTATTCTTAAGAATGTGTCCATGATGACACCAGGCAGGAGGTGGTACAGCTCAAATCACCGATTTTCGCTCAAACGCGGCAGAAAAGAGTGAAAGATTGTGGCAAAAAAAAAGGTCAAAATATTTTAGTTCCTTCAAGCTAAGGGGACCACCTGCAACAATGGCCATTTAACACTAATTTTTATATTCATATTTATTCATATTAGCTCTCTTTGGTTTAGTATTTCTACAACGGGAATGGCCATGTGAAAATGAAATCCAGTGGATCATGTTTTACAATTAACAGTCTCAAAACACAGATATTAATTTCAACGCAGACTACGAGTAGTTCCTCTTTCGCTTTAGTACGTCATGCGTGACGCGAAAGAAAACCGCGAGAAAAACAACAGCATATTTTTCTCGCGGTTTTCTTTCGCGTCACGCACGACGGACTAAAAAAGAGGGACTGGTAGTAGTCTAATTTCAACTGGGCAATTTGATATCTCTCCGTGACTTCATCTTAAGTGTTGTGAATAGCCTTTAATTAGAGAAGAAGGTGTGTTCCTCCATTTGTAAGAGAGGTCGTTTTCCCTCGAAAACGTTTCTCAATTACACGGGGTCAGAACTCCCGGTCCCAGTACATCATCGCAAACAATCTGCGTCACATTTCAGTCAAGACAGTCGAATATATAGAAGCTGTACAAATTCCTTGTCTAGTTTCGCGCCGATATCTGCAATGGGAAGTCCACGAGTTAGTCGAGAATTAAGAGACTCAGTATGGTCAAATAAGGATTTAAGCCTATGAAAATACGTCAGTCAAGTCTCGAAAGCTCAGTATAGGTCATTGTGTGTTGAAATCCTTCTTGTCACTTGCCAATCTGTCACTGACTATAGTAATGGCGAAAGGTTTTTGCAGAACGGCGAAATTAAATTGAAAGAAGTCGGCGCGCCTTGTTTTCAGCTATATCTTACGTACAAGGACACGCCCTAAAAAAGACTTCAGTTTTCTGAATGAAGTCTTCCAGCCAGAAATTCCTTTTCGTTGTTTTATTTATTTAAGTTCTCGGAGGTATCAATTCAAAGAACTAATTGATCGGTGAATATAAAGGCTGTTTGGTACACGTTTGTGTCTCGTCGTTGGTTTCCTCTGAGAAATGCCTTAGGACTTCTGTCTTTCACAACTAATCTTTGGACCGTCACGAAACGATCTTTAGCGAGCATATCCTTAGACTTGGTGGTCGTGAAAAAAAGAGTTTTTTTTATCTTTGATCACTGGAATGTAAACATGGAGTAGCAAAAGAAGAAACCTATAATTGATATGTCATTCTTGATTTTCTCCAGGTTTCTTGAAGAGATTCTGGAACGCGCTTATAGGATCAAGAAAATCTTCTTCGACAGGTAGGTATCATAGTTTTTTCATTTATTATTTTCCTGTTCTATGCAGCCCATCATTTTCTTTCTTTCATCCCTCCATGCCTCTATTCCTCCATACCTTTATCCCTCTGTGCCTCCGTGCCTCCGTGCCTCCGTGCCTCCGTGCCTCCGTGCCTCCGTGCCTCCGTGCCTCCGTGCCTCCGTGCCTCCGTGCCTCCGTGCCTCCGTGCCTCCGTGCCTCCGTGCCTCCGTGCCTCCGTTCCTCCGTGCCTCCGTGCCTCCGTGCCTCCGTGCCTCCGTGCCTTCCTCCGTGCCTGCCTCCGTGCCTCCGTGCCTCCATCTCTCCATCCATCTATCCATTGGTTCTCCACCCTATAGCGTGTATATATCCCTGATTTCTTGCCGCTATGTTCCTGCAGGACCATTTCTGGGAAAGGCAACAGTTAAAGCGGACTTTGTCCGAGTCGATGTTGCTACCACTTCTTCTTGGAGAACCAACAGTGATGTGCATATGCAGGTGTCTCCAAAGGAGGAAGTGATCGCTAGACCGGTGAAGCCTGGCGGGATTCCACTTGATATTGCCCTTATCATGTTCGACTCCACCTCGGCGGCTAACTTCAAACGAAAGATGCCAAACACTCTGCAGTATTTGACCAAGAACCTCAACTCCATCTTACTTGAAGGTTTGTTGTCAAAACCTTGCTAAGGTTGCTATCGTTGTTGAGATAACTCCCCGAAAACATTCCCATCTCATTCTCATTTCACATTTATGCCCTGCGATGCAAATAGCTGGTTAGTGAAGACCATTTGTCTTGTTGAACTAGTAAAGGATCGAGAATCATGAAAATATATATTACAGCGGTCCCTAGCTCAAACAAACTTGCTTTAAGGGTAACATAGCACATAAATTTTCTTTTCCTATGACATTTTTCCTTACTTGCCTATGAACCAGCGGGCATAAGGGGAGTAAAGCCCTGGCCAAACGATCGCAACATATCAACACAACATATCGCAACATTGTTGGCCCAACATTTGCAAGCTCCGGCCAAACGATGGCAACATTTCAGCAAAACATATCGCAACATGACGCGCGCGTTTAGCCACCCTGTAGCGACGTGTTGCGACATGTTGGGTATTGAAAATCGAACTACAGTCTAACCTGTATATAACGGCCCTGTATATAGCGGTCACCCTGTGTACAGCGGTCACTGAACAACTTCCCAAAAATCGTCCCTTATATTTACTGTTAAGTTGGCCTGCATATAGCGGTCACCTGTATATAATGGACGCGGTCACCCTTTAGACTTCCTGAATACACAATTTCATTATCTTTTACCTGTATATAACGGTCACGAAATTGGGTTACGATTAAAGAATCATGACAAGCTTTATTTATCAGCTCGTTAAATAGCAGCCACCAAGACAGGGGTCTCGCAAAAATACAAATACTAGTACAACTACTAATACATGTCATCGCCTACGTCCAACACATGCTTGCGGCAGATAACATTAAAGTGCCGTCGCTTTGAAACAATAGTTACTCTAACTGTAACAACACAACCATAACCACACTGTTTTCACTTTCGTCATAGTTACCTGATTGTAACATTGTACTGTACTTATCTGTTTCAAATTGTTGTCAATAAATGTAAATTGAGTGATTTTCCACTTAAAAACGTTGTTCATTAGCTTTCAGTAGACTTTTACTATACCTCCCTTAAAGTACACTACGGACATTTTATGGGCCTTTTTTCATCGTGTTTTATCTGTGTACAGCGGTCACCCTGTATATAACGGTCACCTGGCCATTTCCCAAGGGTGACCGTTATATACAGGTTTGACTGTAGTGCGCATGCCCAGGTGCAACATTGTTGCACGAACCTGCTTAAAAGACTACAACATAAAGCCCCGACCAAACGATAGCAACCTTTCAACGCAACATATCGCAACATTGTTGGGCTTAACAGGTTGCGCGCATTTGGCCACCCTGTTGCGACGTGTTGCGACATGTTGGGACATGTTGGGTGTTGTTGGCTCAAATTTGAAAATGGTCAAATTTTTCACGCAACATTTGTGGATGTTGCATGATGTTGTAGTCGTTTGGCCAGGTTCGTGCACCAATGTTGCGCCCAGGCTGCCATCGTTTGGCTGGCGCTTGCAAATACTGGGCCAACAATGTTGCGATATGTTGCATTGAAATGTTTCGATCGTTTGGCCGGGGCTTAATAAGTAAGTAATTAATAACATAAGGATAAGTTTGGAAGCCTTTCCGTTTGATTATGAGTAGTTCCAATCATTACTCGGTCATTTACTCGGTCGCTTGAGGATCACGAAACAAAATCACATTAACAACTTACCCAAGAGAAACTTAAAGTATCATGAAAATAGCAACCTCCTTTAGGTACCAGGGAGGACTAATTATAATCGGTGAGGAGTGGTTTGTAGTAGGTGTAACTAATTCAGTGGAAATATAGCTTAGTGGCTAGCTGACGTTTTTGAATGAAATCCACTTTTATTCCTAGGCGAAACGATTGTCGGCGATGGTACCACAGCTCAACTGTGTGCAATGCTTACCGGGATAGCTGAAAAGAAACAGCCTGAAGCCAGACGGAGCGAGTCTTCATCTGGCACAGTCGATAAATGGAGGTGGATTTTTAGAGATTTCAAACAGAAAGGATACGCCACCTTATTCTCAGAAGACAATTCCAGATTTGGATCGTTTAATTACCGTTTGCACGGTTTCAAAGACCCACCGACGGACCACTTCGCCCGGCCGTTTTGGTTGGAGGCAGATAAACTTCTATACAATTATTGCATCGGTAGCAGAGCTGCTCATAACATCTCACTGGAATATTTGTTGAGTTTCTTTCGTGCGTACAAAAGCAAGCCAAAGTTTTCGTTGACAACGCACGCAGATATCTCTCACGATGACCAGAACGCAATTGGTTACGTCGATGATGACTTGAAAAGCATTTTGCAAACATTAGAAAACGAGAACTTTTTGGCAAACACTCTGTTGATCATATTTGGTGACCATGGAGCCCGGTTTTCTGACTTAAGGAAAACAATTCAAGGAAAATTGGAGGAACGCCTTCCGTTTATGTCAATCACGCTTCCTAAATGGTTTATTGAGAAGTACCCAGACCTACACAGCAATCTTGTTCACAACTCCAAAGTACTGACCACACCCTTTGACGTGTATGCTACACTTCGTCATATCCTGTCTTACCCAAGTTATCCGGCAAGCGAAATAACAACAGGCGAAAGCCTGTTTAACAAGATTGACAAGGAGAGCCGTACATGCGAAAACGCGGGCGTTGAGGAACACTGGTGTCCTTGTCTTAACTTGGAAGAGATTTCGACAGATGAACCTTTAATCAAGGAATTGGCGGAGTTTGTGGTCACGTTCATGAACAATTTAATGTTCAAAAACTCGCACCTAGAAAACCTGTGTCACAAACTCGTTTTAAAGAAAATTACTGGCGCGTTTCTGGACATGCCAAGTGAAAAAATGCAGTTTTTTGATAAAACTAGACGCGATGGTGAATGCGATTCATGTGGGCTGACATTCGCTGGCAAATCTACCAATACACTTGGAGATGACACATTGTATCAGCTGCAATTTGTAACATCGCCAAATGAAGGATTTTACGAAGCTTCTGTGAAAATGAAAAAAGGAGTTCCTTCACTTGCAGGTGATGTCAGTCGTATTGACGCTTATAAGGACCAACCGTACTGCATTGCGAAGAAATTTCCACTTTTACGGAAGTATTGTTACTGTTCCCAATCTCCTGACATCAGGTCATGACAATAAGTAGGTTAATTAAATTATTAAGGTACCAATTTTTATACAAAAAGTAACAAGAAAAAGGAAATGACGAGCCTGCGTTTAGAGCTCTTTTGCCGCTTGGTCTGTCGTTCAGGGTGCTCCAGGGTTATCAGCCAGTTCTCAATCGGAATTTTCGTCAGTCTTCCTCTATCTCTGGCTGCCATCTTTTCAAGAGATTATTAGCAAGCTGTTGTAGCCAATTTTTTTATTGTTATTAACTCGAGGGTCTACAGTCAAAATTGGCGCGTTCGTTTCAACAGACAGTTATATAGATATTTTAGTCTGAAATGTCTGATTTTAATCTTTAACAACAGGTTCTACTTTCCAAATACTAAGATTGACTTTCAAGATGACACTCGACTCAGCATCGAATGTTCACTGTGTTTGGCTACGTTTTTCTTTCTTAAAAAAATGCTCGGTCGAGACCCTTAACAGGTGACGTGTAGGGCAGGGGTCAGAGGGAAATAGAGAGAGAAAATCCTGCCAATGAATCCATTATGTGAGATCATTGTTATTGAGTAGTATATATGCATAGGACGAGCCTTGTGGCCTGAAACCACATGCGGTTGATTAAACTTCACCACGAAATGGCTAAACGATTGCTAGTGCTGCTAGATGGGTTGACCGAAGTGCTAGTCCATAACCACAAGATGTTGGTGATGCACTTAAACACCTGGTGTATATATCTGAGCCAGTCACCATTTATACACCTGCGATATACACCATTTATGCACCCGTAGGCTAAACACCAGACTAGCTAGCTACTGCAGCACGACCTAGCATGTTGTGAAGTTTCATTTCAGCTTTGGCACGTTTCAGTGAGATGTTTGGTTATATGCTTTGCCCTTATTTCACTTCTCAAAAGAAACAGTAGGAAAAAAAAAGTTTCCGCAAGCGGAATAAACCACGATTAACATTTATTCCTGAATTGGCGTGCCCAGGTTTTGATCAACCCAGACCAACGAGGAGAACAGCGGAATCAAAACAGTATTTCATAAGTCTCTCACTACTAAGAGCTTAATCAGGGTTCTAGCCACCCGCTTGAACTTGTCGCCTTTTTGATTTTCAACTCGACTTTTTTCCCACTTACCTTGTTTTTCGTGTCGGGTTCCGACTAAAATCCTGCCTATGAATCCATTATGTGAGATCATTGTTATTGGGTAGTATATATGAATAGGACGAGCCTTATGGCCTGAAACCACATACGGTTGATTAAACTTTACCACGAAACGGCGAGAGCCTGGAATAGACCACCGGGTTGACAACCGCGCCTCTAATTGCTCGTCTGGCTCTTAAAGCGCTAAAATCTTATTAAAGGATGTGGGGTTTACCGTGATTCGTCTTGATGTGTTTTTTAACGGAAAATTTGGCACCTTAAAAGCGTGCGGTCTAACCTATTGTAGTTTAATAAACATCGGCACTGGTACCAGTCGTTTATTAACAGCAGTCGTGTAAGGAGAATGTTTGGATACTGGTTTTTTCGCCGAATTCAGTTCCGTCGCCTGCACATCGCTTTTATCATGCTCATAGTCTGGTGCGGAATATTTATAGTTCTGTATTTCTCGGTGTATGGATTTCTTTCGAGATCGATTTCGCAGTTTAACAGGAACCTACGGGTAAAATATGTCAAGCGAATAGGAAATTACAGCTCGGCTTGTCGGCTGCCCAATTTGGATCCGTTTCACCCAAGCATACTGGAATATGTGACAGATCTCGGGAAGCTACAGTGCTCAGGAGAGAGATATTCGACGTATAGAAACAATGTGCTGGAAGTGAAAGGGGCAGAAATATCTGCTGTGCAGTACCGAATAATTGAACGACCGCGTGGAGATGATTTCGGGGTTGAGCTTTCTGCTCCAAGGAACTTGTGGAACTTGGCTTTGCCGACCATGCAGCCGAAACTACGAATGAAAGCAACGCCTGTGAGTATTCTATACCGTTCTGTTTTGCCCAGATTTGTCTGAAGATGTTATAAGCTGTGGGTAGATGCGAGAGTGAAATGAACCGGTGATTTCCTTCCTGTCTGGAGACGGCTCAATGAAAAGTCTATCGAGCGAAAACGTGACAAATCAATAATCGTCTCGTTTCTTTTCGAATCCAGTCGATCTTAGATTTATTGCATTCAGCTCGTAATTGAAAAGCACCCAAAATGGTGATTTAATTGCGACTGAGTACTACAGCTTATAACTTATAAATAATTTAATATTTGCGGCTAAAGCAATTGATATTGAATAGAAAATAAAAATAAAACGAACTTAAAGGAATCACGAGCCGACAAGGGATCACGTATTAAAATCCAACTAGCGCTTAAGTGTTTGTAGACCAAAACGGATAGATAAAACTTAAAACAAATGGCGAGAGAGAATTTTGTTCTAGTCAAGTCAAAATATTACGAAAGTTAATGAAAAAAATTTATCAGGGTGCGAAAATGTAATTCAATTTGTCAGCTGCGTTTAAAGATTGGACCTATAGTCTAGCGGCAATTATAAATTTATGTCAAAGTAATGTATCACCACAGTGTAAAAAAAAAATGTTCCTGCTACTATGGTGCAAAACAGTGGCTGATCGTAACCAGGTATGTCAGTGTATTAAGGGAAGCCTGATGTGAACTAAGAATGCGTTTCTTTGAGAGAATCTATGGTCACCTATGATCGGATTCTTGATCTAAGATCACACAGATACTAATTCATACCCAAAGAAATGAAAATATCTAACAAAGGATGACAGCACTGACTGCGTTGCAGATTTCAAATTGCAGATAATTTATAGTGCATTTCCTCGTGTTTACTTTTCTTTGGGAAATATATTACAAACTCCATTCATCAAAAATCTTTCGAATACCATAGCGTCCGCAGGAATTGCAACATGACACGATACTGTTTTAGCTTTAGGTTACCGTAGCCTAAAAATCCTAGCACCCTAAAGCCAAGTATTATGCCAAAAATGATCGATGAAAACTAGACTGGTGATGACTTCAGAAGATATGTAGCTGTTACGCACACAGGGACTGCTCCAACAAGTACGACACTCCACAATAACGCTTCATTGGTCTTTATAATCGACCATTTGTGCATTTTCTAGCAAAAAAGGTACAACAGACTTGAAAACTTATCGTATTGATAGTGGTGGGCGGTGTTCAATTTTCACACCGAAGACTGTTGACTGATCTATTTAACAAATTGACGTCAGTTTTTCATGCGTCTGTCCTGTTATTGATCATGTATTTCGTCATAACATTATAAAAGTAAGCTGTGAATCTACGAGGCCATAGCCGAGTGGATCCGCAGACTACTTTGACAATGTTATGACGAAATTCATTTTCAATAACAACACAGACGCATGAAAAAACTGACGTCGATTTGTTTTTTACAATAACAAATTGTCAAATTGTTCTCTCTCGCTCGTTGATAATTATAAATACGTCTATGTCTGTTCCCTTATTGACAATCAAAATGAGCTAATGAGCGCGCGAGAATTTCCGCAGTTATCGTAAAAAAGTGGTTCATGAGAGAGCCCAGTATAAGGCACCATGAGAAAAGAACCACCCGATTAAAACATGTTTGAGGATGACTGGATTTATTTGCAGAACTGTGATAACGAGACGTAATCATTTCTGTGCAGAGGACGACCTTTTTAAAAAATCTAGCACAACTTATCCCTTCCTCAGCATATTCTTCTGTTTAAATTTGGTAGACATTTTGCAAAGTGTTATTTGAAAGCGTCGGTAATAATGTTAAGCAAGTACGTTTGATATTTTAACATCCCTAGAGTAGTAGATGAAAGATGAAAGCAAGCATTTTTGGACATCTTTTCTTTTTTCACTCTTGACTTACAGGGTTCATGGAACGTATCTCAAAGAAAACATTTTCCTGGAACTGGTAAGTAAGTGGTATAGGTAGGTGGTTAAGCAGGCAGACATCTGACAGACAGGCGGGCAGGCAGGTAAGTATGCCGCTAGGTAGGTGAGCTAATAGGTGGGTAAGTAGGTAGGCAGGAATCGAGCAGGAAGGAAGGAAGGTAGGCTGATAATGTCAGTAGGTAGGTTAGTGGACAAATAGGTGGATAGTTAAATACATGTAGGCAGGTAGGTAAGTAGATAAGTAATATAAGTATAGGTGGGTGGGTAGGTAGGTAGGCAGATAGGTATTCATGGAGGCAAGCTTAGCAGGCAGATAGGCAAGAAGGTGGGTAGGTAGGCAGACAGGTAGGTATGTAGGACAGGTAAGAAGATAGGTAAGTTACAATCTCAAACAATACAAAGGTTTTGAAATCACTTCACAGGAATATTCGAGGGCAAAGTAACAGTTAAAGCTGACTTTGTCCGAGTTGATATGATCACCACTTCCAGTGACGTCAAGAGTGAAGTACATATGCAGGTGTCTCCAAAGGAGGAAGTGGTGTCTAGGCCGGTGAAGCCTGGTGGGATTCCGCTTGATATTGCCCTTATCATGTTCGACTCCACCTCGGCGGCTAACTTCAAACGAAAGATGCCAAACACTTTGGAATATTTGACCAAGAACCTCAACTCAGTCATACTAGAAGGTTAGATTCATCGTATTACTAAATATTTTTTCCCTGTTAGGTTTTTCACTTGTTCGCGTGTGACGAAATCGCATTCAGTGGAGGTCACTCAAAAGAGTGAAGGTTCCTAAACAATCTTTATTCATCGAAATGAGTTATTTTTTGGATCGGAAGCTAAGTCACCATTAGCTAAGAATACAGAGAAAAATATCCAGTTGATACAAGTTAAGCACACACTTTTTAGATTTAAAGTGAAGTTCCTAATCAGGAGCCGAAAGTCTTTTTTGGGGTGACCACTTATAAGCCAGACAGTAGGATCTCCAGGAACAACTAGACTTTTCCACGTTTTCGTCCCGTCCCGTCTTCGATCACTAAACTGTTTATCCAGTTGGAATAATAGACGATCTAGCAGAGGGCGCTTGGAGCGGGATCATATAACGCGGCGGCGAGAGAGGTTTTGGGACTTCCAAAAGGATCGTAGCGATGGTGGAATCTCGGAACTCTTTGACAAGGAGAAAGAAGCACCCGAACGCAATATAGAAAAATAATCATATACTAACTGTAACCGTAAAACGATCCAAAGCCAACCAAAACATCAATGAAATTTTGATTCACAGGCAAAACGATTGTCGGCGATGGTACCACAGCTCAACTGACCGCAATGCTTACCGGGATAGCAGAAAAAAATCAGCCTGAAGCCAGACGGAGCGAACCTTCATCTGACACAGTCGACAAATGGAGGTGGATTTTTAGAGATTTTAAACAGCAGGGATACGCGACCTTATTCTCAGAAGACTCTCCGAAGCTTGCAGCGTTTAATTACCGTTTAAAAGGCTTTAAAAAACCACCGACAGACCACTACGCCAGGCCGTTTTGGTTAGAGGCAGATAAGCTTCTCGAAGATTTTTGCATCAGTGGCAGAGCTGCTCATAACATCTCACTGGAATATTTGTTGAGTTTCTTTCGTGCGTACAAAAGCAAGCCAAAGTTTTCGTTGACAACGCACGCAGATATCTCTCACGATGACCAGAACGCAATTGGTTACGTCGATGATGACTTGAAAAGCATTTTGCAAACATTAGAAAACGAGAACTTTTTGGCAAACACTCTGTTGATCATATTTGGTGACCATGGAGCCCGGTTTTCTGACTTAAGGAAAACAATTCAAGGAAAATTGGAGGAACGCCTTCCGTTTATGTCAATCACGCTTCCTAAATGGTTTATTGAGAAGTACCCAGACCTAAACAGCAATCTTGTTCGCAACTCCAAAGTATTGACCACACCCTTTGATGTGTATGCTACACTTCGTCACATCCTGTCTTACCCTAATTACCCGAGTGAAATAACGACCGGTCAAAGCCTGTTTAACAAGATTGACGAGGATAGCCGTACATGCGAAAACGCGGGCGTTGAGGAACACTGGTGCCCTTGTCTTAACTTGGAAGAGATTTCCACCGATGAACCCTTGATCAAAAAAGTGGCGGCGGAGTATGTGGTCACGTTCATGAACAATGTAATGTTCAAACACTCTCACCTGGAGAAGCTGTGTCACAAACTCGTTTTAAAGAAAATCAACAGCGTATTTCGTGACATGCCAAGTGAAAAAGTGCAGTATTTTGCAAAATCTAGACGTGATAGTGATTGTGACTCATGTGGGTTGATATTCGGTGAGAAATCGGCCAATACACTTGCCGATGACACCTTGTATCAGCTGCAATTTGTAACATCGCCAAATGAAGGATTTTACGAGGCTTCTGTGAAAATGGAAAAAGGAGTTCCTTCACTTGCAGGCGATGTTAGTCGTATTGATGCTTATAAAGACCAACCGTACTGCATTGCGAAGAAATTTCCACTTTTACGGAAGTACTGTTACTGCTCCCCAAAGCCTGCAAGATAGCTATATGTACTTTGGATTGCTTGAAGGGTACAAACATTTTCCGTACTGAGTACCTCAGGCTTGGGGTTAGGATAACGCAATACAATAAGGTAACACTAAACAGAGAACAGACTTGTGATAGTGGCCGAGGGGGGATTGCTTGCCCTTCTGGCTTTTCTTAAAGCTTCCTTCTGTGGTTTCTTTTTTACCTAAAATAAGGGGGCGGGCCCCCAAGGCACCTATCTTAGATCCGCCACTGTACTTGTACTATCAAAATGCGTGTTGTTGCCTATCTGTTCAGAACGCAAAAGTTTATAACACCTAAATAACCCCTAACCGATACATTCAGTTGAACTAGCGATGTTTCCATAGCGTAGACGAGAAAGTCCATTCTAAACTTCGCATTAAAAATACAGCTGTAGATTTGTCTAAAATAGAGATTTGTATTCAGAATTTATGTCAGAGGTTTAGTTTTGACAAAATATTTGTAGATATATGTTCGAGTTGCGGCAGATCTTTAACATAGTTAGGCTGTTGAATTATATTGTGAAGTTAAAGTGTTGGATAATGGTCTTCTATGTCTCAAGAGGAAAACATGTTCATCGCTCCCATTAGGGCATGGAATTCCCTTGGAATATAGATGGCAGCTTGTCAGCTGTTTGTCTTTAAGATTCTCAAAACAATCTCTATTCATGCCCAGCAGTTTGTCTGGTTCAACCTGAAAGGCACTGGAAACAAGTGGGATATAAGCATTCATCCACTCCTTGCAAAGGTTGTGCACTTATAGTGCCTCAAATGTTATTTTTCAAGTTCCGCCAAGATTTTAGATGCATAGCACTGCGTATGCACGTGGGTGCCTACAGTATTTTCTGTATTGCATGTCAACGTCTCTTCCCCACGGGTGCCCAGTTTCTAACCTTGCCCATTCTGGGCAAGATGTCAAGAACCTTCGAGATCTGTACGACTTGTGAAAAAGGTCAAATCTAGGATTAAAACTGGACACTTAAAATACGTTGTATCTGAGATGCAAACAAGTTTAGAATTGAAAATGTTTGTTGAACTGAAAATAAGGGCGAAAACAACTCTCGGTGAAAATTTTATTTCTGTTTTAAAGATTGCTCATAACTTTGTCCGTGTTTATGCTTCTGAAACAACGTCACCTTCGTACGTTGTAACTATAGTTACAGCCTGATAATTTCCATAAACAGGATACGTTTACATCTAGGAATGACTACTCAAATGACTTTGTCAGATTATAGATTCGAGCCGAGAAATTTGATACCGATGGCGGGTTCTTTCGAGCTTTGGTAGAGCTTTTTTTTATTGGTTTACACTCTAGCTGAGGATACCAGTCGGACATGCACACGAAAGGAAAAGGGATAAGAAAATTCACCCCAGTGTTCTCCCCAGGATTTTTGGAAGGCCAGGGGGCACTCTCTTCAAGCTCGCTCTCAGGGTCTCTCCCCACTCCGTGAGCGAAAGATGAGGGAATGAGGAGAGACCCTGGCAATGAGGTTCATTCTGAATTTGATATTCATAAGAACCTTCCTGTGGCCTGATTAGAAAATTAATAAAGATTTCCAAACTTACGACTTACTTGTACATTGTTTATGAAGTAACTTACTAAAGTACTCAGAAAAACAGGAAAACAACAGTTACTTGTCTTCATAAAGTAAAGTTATTAAGTAAAGTTTGTTAGTGCTTTATGAAGTAAATGTTATTCTCCTGTTTTTCTGAGCCCCCCAAATGTCAGCAGTTTTCTCGAAATCAAATTCTTCCAGCTTTGGTCCTTCAATAGAAATCGTTAAAAGATGGTTCAGGATCCTGAAACACGGAACATCAACCCAAACAGCACATCCTTGTCTTACTCTCTGGGGTCTTTGGTTATGTTTTCTACACAACCTGCATAACATACCATTGTGATTATTACTCCCACTGTCATTGTTTATAGTAGTCTCAAGCCATGGAAAGTCCTTCAGCCGAGCTGGATCAAAACCTGATTTTCAGTCGGTGTTTTGAATTTACAGATGTTGAGAGCTCCGACTGAACTTCTTCCCCGGCCGCATTACTTTCTCCTTTCTGTCTCTTTTCCAGAGAAAAAAATGAACTTAACTTACTTTGGGAAGCTTTTCTTTTCTTTTCTTTTCTGAACACGCTGAGTCCACTGAGCTCGCCATTTTTGACACGCCTTCCACGAAGGCGGAAATTTGGTTCAGTATTTCATGACTGACATCTTGGAGTGTCCTTCTGTTCTCGGGACAATTTAAAGATGGCTGCCGTTCAACGAAACGAATGTTTCATCAACTTTATTGAGTGATTTCTTCTTTACTTATGGATAGGAATTCCCATTTCCAAATCTCAAATTAAGCTTACATTGGGATAAATCTTCATTTTTAAGCCAGGCGGCAACGATTTTCAAGCGAATCAAGCCAGGCGGCCCGGCTGGCCTAAAATACCTAAGGAGAACACTGCACCCCCCACCCTCCCCCCCCCCCCCCACCCCACGCGCCTTGCGTGGATGTTTTCGTGGAGGATCAAAATGCGTGTAAAGCTGATTGGACTGTCCACGTGAGCAAAATCAGCGTTACAAGATTGGCTTTTTCTGAGCAAATGAGATTTCCGGAACTAGGAGTGATTTAGAATTAACTTGAAAAGGATAACCTTGAGAATAGCAGCAACTCTCTCATCTTTCATCAACATTAACTTCATTTTCTCTGGTCGGAGATCGACTACTCACCTACAAGGTTACGCAACACAACCAGAATGTATGGTCTTAGTGTAGACTTGGATATTGTTGCTACCGTTTACCTATAAACAGCGATCAGATTCTAATTTCTGCACACAGCAATTGATAGGAACTCGTGCGTCCAGGTCATGGTGGTAAAAGAATATGCCATATTCGTATCTTTGGCATTAGACTGGAACTACAACCACGGACAAATTGTGTCGGAAAATGCGCAAAAAAAACATGAGATCATAACCACAATACCTAGAGAATAAGTGTCAGCACCCACATTTCTCTTTTAAATGTTGGAAATTGGTAAAATGCAAACTTGTGTTAGATGAAAGTGTTTTGTCAACATTGGAAAGGGGTGGGGAAGGGCAAAACCGTATACAGTGAATTTTCCCAACCCATGTGACCAGGGTTGTAGTTTGCAATGGAGGCTGATCGGGGGAATATCTTTAAAAAGAGATTAATGTCATTTGCATTTGAAAATACTCCCCGCATTAGCCTCAGTTGCATGCTAGTCCCAGTCTAATACCGAGAAATTTCCTAGCATTGACTAAGGAGAGTCTACAGCCTGATCTGATTCAAAGTTCAAAGTTGATCTTCAGAGGCGTCAGTGCCACTGACGGGACGATAAGGATTATCGACGTCCTCTGGTGCTTTATGATGCACTTCGATGGTAATGATATAAACAATGGCGCCCAGTACTCCTCCAAGCAAACAGGCTATGACTGGTACCCAGGCCCACCTATGATAAGCCCTAAACGCAACAAGATCAAAAGATGAAAAACGTCAGTTAATTTGGTAAGGTTTTCAGTGGTTAAACTTAATTTGTCAATATGACACAGCTCTCTCAGGCTTAAGTAAGAGCGAAATTATCCTACTATAGAGCATATTTCCGGAATTTGTATAAATCTTCCAGGCCTTGTCCGCTTCGTTCAGAGATGATTGACTAATATTAATAACTCAGACAATGAACACATGCAAATACTTTCTGAGCTCGCAGTTTCTATCACCGTAGTTGCTTAGCAACGCAACATGACGAAATCTTCAATGTGTCATGCAGTCGTGACAATAGACCTAATCATTCGATGTATTTTCTTCATTTTCATTGGCCGAGAGCCCACCACGTGAACTGCAAATAACTGCCGACAAATAATGGTCTGCTCATGCGTGGTACCGTCTAAATGTGTTTTGCTGCAAAGAATATTCTGCTCTTGCGTATTTGTAACCACGCTCTAGGGTGAAAAATGGCAGCTCGCTTCCCTGAGCTGTCAGGGAGTGATTACAATATGAAAACAAACTTGGTGATCGAACGATAAAACAATTATTGAACTCGGTCATCGCAAAATATCTTGATTTGTCAGTGCCTCGCAGATTAATTATTTGCCTCAGCCTTCGGCCTCGGCAAATAGTTGATCTACTCACCACAGACAAATCACGGTATTTTTCTCAATCTCGTCAAACAATTGTTAAATATTTGTATTCTCGGTATTGGACTGCAACTAGCTTGCAACGAAAGCTCATGCGGCGAGACTTTTCAAATACAAATGGCATTTATCTCTTATAATCATGTTCTCCGCATGAGCCTCCATTCCAGGCTAGTTCCAATCCAATACCGAGAAAACGAATATGGCCAATTTTCCTACGCTCGAATAGTTTCCCTTTTGGAAATCAGTTTAAAGTGCAACTAGCCCCCAAATTTTTCCGCTTATTTAAATTTCCTTATTTTTCTGATCCATGGAGTCATCACCTGATCGTGGTGGAGTGGTTTGCGTGCCCCAGTGACCCCTAGAGCTATGTCGGCGGGTGCCATGTGCACCTGGTAGGGTCACCCATGCCGAACAGGTCAAAGGGTAGGGGTCAGACGAAGAGGCTCCCTGGTCCTCCAGGTTGGGGGTTGGGCTGCGGGCTGATAACCCGCTCCTGTAAAAAACATATTATTACCGAAACCAGAAGCAGAATAATTTCAAATGATCTGGGGGACGTCGTGGTCACTCCTCACACCATGAGAGGATCGATGACGCATGGGGGTGAAAGCCAAACGGAGGCCCTTGGGCAGATGAGATCACCAGTCCACCCAAAGAACGTCATGAAGATAGGAAACTGGAACGTGAGAACGCTATACCAGAGTGGAAACATAGTACAGGCATCAAGAGAGATGAAGAAGAGAGGTATTGAAATCATGGGAATTAGTGAGACACATTGGACAGGACAAGGAAAAGCAGTACTGGAGGGGGGAGACACTATCATATACTCTGGCAGAGAAGATGACAACCACAGAGGCGGAGTAGGAATACTGATGACCAGATTCGCAGCAAGATCACTCATAGATTGGACACCAATAAGCGAAAGGATAATTACAGCCAGGTTCTATTCCAAGCATGTTAAGATGACGATTGTACATGTATATGCACCAATAGAGGATGCAGAAGAGTCTGTAAAGGACGAATTCTACGAGAGACTACAGGATGTGTTGAATAACAAAAAAGAACATGATATGCTGGTAATCACAGGTGATATGAACGCAAAGGTCGGTGAAGACAACCGAGGTTATGAGAGAATCATGGGTAGACAAGGCATTGGGAGAATGAACGACAATGGAGAAAGACTGCGAATTTTGTGATATGAATGAACTGATAATAACAGGAACGTGGTTTCCACATAGAGATATTCACAAAGCCACCTGGGTATCGCCGGATGGAAAAACGAGAAATCAAATAGACCATGTGCTGATAAACAAGAAGTTTCGTAACTCAGTAATTGACACCAGAGTCTATAGATCAGCAGACATTGGAAGCGATCACTATCTTGTATGCATGAAAGTGAAGCTAAGACTAAGAAAACAACAACCCAAAGAACAGGGAAGTATAAGGGCAAGGTATGACACCAACAAGTTGAAAGAAAAGAACGTTTTGGAAACCTTTATGATCACTTTGCAGAATAGATATCAGGCATTGGAAGAGGAGTCACCGGATGGAGAGGAGGACGACGAGATAGAAAAGGAGTTTCATATAATGGAAGAAGCATACACGAAAACAGCAGATGAAGTATTAGGCCGTCCTAGGAAGAAAAGAAAGCCATGGATAACAGAAGAATCATGGGCGCTTATTGACCAAAGAAAAGAGATAAACAAGAAGATTCTAAGTACTCGTTCAGAGAGGATCAAGAAACGACTAAGAACAGAATACAAGGAAAAGAGTAAAGAAGTTATGAAGAGCATAAGGAGTGATAAAAGGAAGTGGATGGATGGCATCGCAAGTGAGGCAGAGGATGCTGCAAGAAAACAAAAAATGAGAAAATTATACGGATTGACGAAAGTGCTATGCAATGAAAGACCTAAGAGCAGCACAGCCATCCTTGATAAGAGCGGTAATCTCGTGAGTGGAAAGAAAGAAATGCAGGCAAGATGGACAGAGCATTTTAGAGAAGTACTGAACAGAGAAGAACCAACAGATCCTATAACAATGGAAGATGAGTGTGAGTTCGAGCTAGGCGAATTGATTGAAGAAATCGCGATCACTGAACCAACAATTGGCGAGATAAAAGTAGCAATTGAGCGTTTAAAGAATGGGAAATCTCCAGGCGTCGACTCCATCACGGCTGAATTGTTAAAGGCGCACAAGGAATTCTCGGCAACGAAAGTGCATCAGCTACTGAAGAAAGTATGGAAACATGAAAAGATCCCGGACAAATGGAAAAGAGGGTTGATCATCAAATTGCCAAAGAAGGGAAACCTCAAAGAATGTAAGAACTGGAGGGGAATTACTCTACTTTCAGTAGTCGGCAAAATACTTGGACGGATTGTGATTGATCGAATACAGAATGGAGTTGATATCAGACTGAGGAACGAGCAAGCAGGGTATAGAAAAGGCAGGGGAACAACAGAACAGATTTTCATATTAAGGAACATCATTGAACAAGCAAACGAGTGGCAGGCAAGCTTATATATTAACTTCATAGACTTTGAAAAAGCATTTGATTCCATCCACCGTGATAGTCTATGGTTAATTATGCGGAAATATGGAATCCCGAACAAGATAGTAAGGATGGTAAAAGTGTTCTATGAAGACTTCAATTGTGCTGTAGAAGATCAGGCAGAAGCATGTGAGTGGTTCAGCATCAAAACAGGCGTCAAGCAAGGATGCAATATGTCTGGATTTCTATTCTTGATAGCTATGGATTGGATTATGAGAAGGACTGTAGGAAAAGGAGAAAATGGAATCAGGTGGAACTTTACATCTAAACTCGATGATTTAGATTTTGCAGATGATGTGGCGCTTTTGTCTTCTACTAAACAGCATATACAGAACAAGACTACTAAAATGAATGAGGAAGCAAGACGGGTCGGGCTGAAAATCAACAAAGGAAAGACAAAGGTGATGAGGATCAACGGGAAGAGTCAGGAGAAGGTTGCAGTAGATGGGCAAGATATCGGCGAAATTGAGGAGTTTAATTATCTGGGGGCTACCATTTGTAAGGAGGGAGGAGGAATGAAAGATCTGAAAAACAGGCTGTCCAAGGCGAGAGGGACATTTGCCAGACTCAAAAGAATATGGAACTCAAGGAACATCATGAAGAGGACCAAGCTTAGACTGTTTAAAACCTTAGTTGTACCGGTGCTACTGTATGGATGTGAGACATGGAAGATGAACATGGGAGATGACCAACGAATAGATGTGTTTCACAACAAATGCCTCAGGAGGATTCTCAAAATAAAATGGCAAGATCACGTTACCACTAGAGAGCTCCTTGAGAAGGCAGAGACGAAGTTCCTTAGTGAAGAGGTTAAGAGGAGAAGATGGAAGATGATAGGGCATGTCTTACGACAAAACAGAAACAGCCATACCAACATAGCCCTATCATGGACACCTGAAGGAAAAAGGAAGAGAGGAAGGCCTAAGACCACCTGGCGAAGAACAGTTGAGAGAGAGAGGAACAGCGCAGGATGGCGTACATGGGATGAGGCAAGAGCTGCTGCAGCCAACAGAGAAAATTGGAGGCATTCTGTGGAGGCCTTATGTGCCACGAGGCACAAAGAAGCTAAGTGAAGTGAAGTGATTTTTCTGATCACCACTGCGAAAAAATTATCGTTGTAGCTATTTTCGTTAATTTCCTATGAAATTTTGAAGTCCGTAAAATTAGCCCTTTCCGTGGCCATGACCGGGCAATAGCGAAGAATGGTGCGAGTTGTCCTCTCACGTCATTGAAGGACCAACAATGTTTTGCTTCTAAGAAGAATGTATGCGACATGCACTAGTGTGATTCAAAATCGGTGCAGAATACAAGGAAGATGTGTTTTTGGAAGGATTCGCAGTACGGCAGTTTTAAGAAAAAAAAGAACATTAATCGAAATACTGATTCCGTAAAAGATTTCATTTTACACTCGATAAGAAGGGCTTCACTGGAACAAATATCAAATACTTCCAAAGACGCAATTAATCAAGCAAACAAAAAACACAAAACAAACAAATGAAAATCTTACGTAAATACTCCGGAGCCCCAACCAGCCATAGCGGTGAAAATTCTTGGTCCCAGATCCCTGGCTGGGTTTATGGCGTAACCGCAGTTGAACCCAAAAGTGGCGCCAATGATGAACACGACTAGACCAATCATGACCGGTGCCACCCCCTGGTCGGGCGAATTGTTGTTCTTGTCTATGATGGCGAAGATACAGCTGACAAGGAGAGCCGTGCCGAACAGCTGAAAACAAAAGCGAACGCTCGTGAAAATCTGAATTCTTCTCATACAGTACAAACACATTACTAAGCAGCCAGTTGAACATACTAATAATACATTCTACTGAATGTATAAAAATCTTGAAACAAGTATTACTTGATCAGCAAATCCATTTCCGGTGGACAAGAAGGACTGGGGATAAGTTGCCCAGATCCCCGCGGTAGCGTTCACGCCAGTTATCTGTCGGACTCCACCATCAAACGCGTTTAGCGCGTCTGGAGAAAACAAAAAAAATTGCTTTCTAAGTACCCGTTATGTCTAGCATTAACCAAGAGATTATGGTCCCTTGCGCTAACATATTACAACGGGCCAAGTTATTACAATGGAACTGAACAAAAGAAATGGTAACAGCTTAGCTTTTTGTAAGGGGAGGCCACGAACAGTATATTATACAAAATGAAAAAGGTTGCCTCCCCATCCTGCCCTTTCTGCTCCTCTGATAGTAAAAACTTACGTCATTTGTTGATTAGCTGCCCGCTAGCGTCTTTTTGGGATAAGTTCCAAAGTTGGTATTCTACAGTAGGTAACGCGAGTTTACTTCTCTCCGAGACAGAGGTATTATTTGGAGTTACTCGTCCCTGTACGCGCCGGTCGACCCTCAACCACCTCATAATGCTAGGCAAATATTTTCTTTATATCAACGCGCTGAATAATTTTATCTTCGTTTTCAGTGATTTCATCTCATTAGTGCAGGATAAAATCGAGATAGAAACGAATGCGACGTCGAATGGTGAGAGGAAATTTCAACAGAAGTGGAAATTCTTTCTCACCAGTTAAGGCGTGTCTCTTAGTAATTTGTTGTGAGTTTTTTCTGTAAGTTATTACAGCATATTGTAAGCCATTAACTAACGTAATGTAACGTATTGTAAGCAGATTATGCCATGTATTATAACTGATGTTCATAAGTAAGTAATTATCGAGTATTGTAGGTAAGCAAGCAAGTTGTCGCCTAATGCGACCACCACACTGACCAACAACTACAAAAATGAGAACTGTATTTCCGCCAAACTTTCACATCAACATGGCGACTAAAAATCCAACACACACAAAATTCACGTCATTACCACGTGACATAATTCCAAATATGTAAAGAGTACAAAACTGAACTAAATGTTATTGAACTAGATCACTGTCTTTATAGTCGCGACACAAGTACCGTAATGTAAAGTATTGTAGTAGGTTTTCTCATGTATTGTAAGCAGGAGCCATAATCGGGGACGGAGACCGTAAGTCTTGGGATCCACGCGCACCTATGATATGGGACAATTTTTCTATTTTTAAGGTAATTCCTCACATTTGCATTGCGCATCCTTACTGCGCATAATTTATGGCGTCATTAGCGCGCGCTCGTGCACGCGCATATTGAAAGCATGACGGATTTGCCTTGATATTGAGCTCTTTCAGTTGAAAAATGGCTCTAGCTCACCAACGAGCACGGGCACCCCAATTTTTTTTCCAGTCATTGTAATCAACTAATCATAAGCTTCGCGTGAGGAAAGACTGATCTAATTTCTATCGCTGAAAATTGAATAAACAAGAAAAATAGCAGATACACTGTGGTCTTTTTTATCTTGCAGTCGGTAACCACGTCAAGAAATTTGGTTCAATTTTTTAATCAAGGATTTAGTTTTCTGTCTGAATCAAACTTAAAATGTTTATTTGTGTCCGACACAATGTATTGACTGTAGTTTAATGCGTTTTCTTATGAGTCTGGGCTCAAAAAGATTTTACAATTACTGGGAATACGTTTTTACAATAAGCATTAAATAATGCCAAAATGGGGCATTTTCAATGCCTCACTGCTCCTTAATGAGCATGGGCACCCCCCTTTTTTATTTCAAAATTGAAGTTATCATATGACAAATATTCAGTGGACAAAGTTTGAACAAAAATCTATTGTCACTTTAATTTCAGAGGAATTACCTTAAAACAAATTGTGCCATCCTGACGTCACATATCCGCGCGGATCCGCGCACATGTCAGGGGCTCTCGCGTGGATGTTGTCACGTTGCGTGATCAAATGATGAGAGTTGCGAGATTATCTTACAGATTTTTCACAGCGATGGCAGGAAATAAGGCAGGGAATAAAAGCCAGGGCTCTCATATGTAGTTTCAAACGCTGAGCTAATGGAAAGGGTGAGTTTTTCAAACATGACTTCGATTTCGCGCTGTGAATGAATAATATCTGCTCGCGCTAGTTGTACGCATAAGCTTTCGCGTTTGTTCTGTAAAGAAAAGTTATGTAAGAAAACTCTTTACTCTGGTATCGAGTTAATTTGTGAGTTTCCCAAACAATGCTTAATCATAACCAAACCCTGTTTTGAAAGTTTCTTATTGTTTCTGTTTATTTGGCGAGTTTGCAAAAGTTTTTGAAAGCAAAGTCTGACGCGTAAATTAAGTAGCTCATTTGCATAGTGCAGCGCGTGCACTTTCAAATTTGACTACATCTTGACAAAGATTTCTTTTGTTGTCTTTTGTGCCGAGATGCTGCAACAATTTTCACCAATTAACGCCCAAGGCTACTAAAATCATGTGTACACTGCGAAAATAAAATAGACAATGAGTTTTCGATAACTCAACCAACAAATCGAAATCGTTCTTCGAGTTGTTTAAAGAAAGCTTCATCGTAATTTTGCTGATTATTTCTGATTTATTCACATATTTCCAGCTAAGCTTTCAATATGTCCTCAAACATTTATCAACCTTAAATATATTTAAAAACTAGAGATATTATGAGTTCGATGTACGTTTTCACACGAATGTGCGGAAGTCCAATTTGTCATGTTTTACTGACTGTACAAAACACGCATCGGCGGACGCTCTTATTCATCGACAACAGACGATTCATTGGATTTTTACATAAACAAAACTGAGCAGCATCTACACACATAAACTTTATTGTCACTTACTGGGCCTTGATAAAACATCAAGCGTTGCTTACAATTCAGGCGAAACTTAAACTTGCAATTATATTTTTTTTACCTCTCGATCGAGATAGACTCTGGCGAGATCCCCGCAAGCGTGTGACATGAAGAGGGACCCTTTGAAGTCCTGAAACGCTGCTATATCCAAATATCCAACTAGTTTTCTGCTGTGTTTTGGAAAAGCTGTTAATCTTCAACATATGTGAAACCTAGAGTGGAGTAATGTGGAGCTCTTGTAAAGGAAACAGCGGAACACAACTTGGTCAGTGATATCATAAAGCGGCACATAACTAAATTCGACACTGTCTTACCTCACTGAGATTGGCGCAGCTTACAACGAAAATACTCAGGCAAAATTCCAACAGACATGAACGTATTGAGTCGTGGACCAAAAATATCAAAAATTTCGGGAATTCTCCCGCGCTACATCCGCAAAAATCCTCGCAGCATGTACGCGCGTGTGCCGCACGCGATGGCACAATTTGTTCTAAAAATACAAAATTGTCCCATATCATAGGGACAGCCCCAATACTAGAAATGGCGCACGCTTACGGTCTCCGTCCCCGATTATGGCTCCTGTTGTAAGTGATGTTTGTAAGTTAGCAAAAAATGGGGAGAGGGGGAAGCTGGGAAGGAGGAGCTTTCTAAACTACCTTCAGAGGAGCGCTTGTTACAAAGAAAGAGGAAACCTTAGTTCAAATCTCTAATCTCCCTGGACACATAAAATAGGCGCCCAAACAACGAAACATTGTTTCCTTCAATGTTTCCCTGTTTGCGCACACACAGCAATTTTGTCTTAATTGTTTACAAACACAATTTGTTACCGCAAAAAAAAGTTCCCAGGTTGCCTAAACTGAAAAGACAAACCAAAAAAACAAAACAGACGAACAAAAAATTCGAAAGCGAAAGTTTGGGCGACCGTGTTTTGCCGTTTATGAGGTCTTCCAATTCTAGGCATATAGTTAGTTTGCTGAAACAATTGTTTCCTGTCTAGAATTTGCCTTTGCTAGGCATCTTGGGAATGTGCAGGAAAGATGGTGATTGGTTGTCGACTGGGGACTCGCCAAACGAGCGCGTAATAGTGAGTTTGTGATGGGTGGGGTAGGGAGGGGGGAGGGAAGATACTTATAAATGATATTTTACGTCAATTTATGTTTCAAGCTACATTTCAAACCCACCATAGTAAATTCCATAGACAATCGCAGACGCTATGAATGCTCCTGACAACTGCGCTAGCCAGTATACGGGAACTTTAACCCACTCCAGTCGTCGCACCACGGCAAAGGCCAGTGTTACGGCGGGATTCATATGCGCGCCTTTTTAAAAGGAAAGAGAACTACACGTGAAAAATGTCATCAATATTTGCCCAATAATTATTCGCACGTTAAACGAAGGTTAGCTTAGGAACGTATATGCGCAGACAAATGTCTGCTTTCGCATTCACACGCTAAACGAAGGCGTGCTTGGTACACGTTAAAATAAAAGAATTCAGAAGCTCACCTGATATACCCCCTGCCCAATAACAGCCAAGTGTAACCCCGATGCCCCAGCTGAAATTTACCGAAAAGAAGGTTCCATTTTTACCTCGGCTGAGAACCATTTGAGCGATGGAGGCTACGCCGAATGTCTAGAACAAAAGAAAGCACGGAAAAAAAAAACGGTTAGTAATATGTTCGTGACTTTTTCCCGCCAATTGGGAACATGAACAAAAACAAATGCTCAGTCCAGTAATTTTCGCGGCCGGAAAACTAACACAAAACGCGACATGTCCCATCCACACTACGCTAAGGAGGTGCGGTGGCCTCATGGTTAGTGCGCTCGTCTCCGGATCGAGCGGTCCGGGTTCGAGCCCTGGCCGGGGACATTGTATTCTTGGGCAAGATACTTAACTCTCCGCCTCGATCTCTCCACCCAGGCGTATAAATGGGTACCGGCGTAAACTTGCGATGTATCGTCCCTTCCATGGAGAGCAGAAACACTCCTGGTCGCTCTATACGAAGAAATTTGAAAACGCCAGCTTTATTTCTACGGTAATGGGCTTACAGTCCACACTAATCCGTCACCAAAAAGGAGCTTTTCAAAAACGGCCTTCAAATTGGAGGAGTTTGAAAACGCCGTCAGTGTGGATGGAAAACATTCTGAAAACGTTCTGAAAACGGAGCTATTCAAAATCGATGACGTCACGATAATCTTGTGATTTCCCTGATCGATTTTTCCACAAACATAAATCCAATACGACCGGTGATTATACAAAGATTTAAAACGCACGCGCGTGGCCATTGTACTGCTCATTAAACCCTTTTGTTTGGTGACGTTCCTCGTTGCCGTTGCCGTCGTGGTGTGCTTGAGCCCTACTGAAAATGCCGCAGGAAATTCAAGAAATAGCAAACTGCCTCAAAGTGGAACTATATACGTCAACAAAATTACAGTGAAAGTCGTTACAAACCACTAGGATGAATGTAGCCATAAACTCAGCCAGTGCTTCTCTCAGTAAGGGAGGCAGTCGGCCTCGTAATCTGGTTGCCATGGTAGATTAATGTGGGTATCTGTATTTTAAACGACATAGCAGTTAATTTATGCAAATACATTAGCAAGTTTGAAGTTCAGCTGGGAAGTTATCCGCTGGACGTGAATGGTTTACACGCGTAAAATAAAATACAGCAAATGTGCGGAAGGCTTGCGCCAAGAGAAGAGCTGAACGACCAACCTGTTCAATACGAAAATGATGATCAATCAAACCAACCGAAAACGTGAGTCGTGCTCACTCATCCCTGGAAAACGAAGCTTTCGAAACGAAGCCAAACATTTAGCTTTGGCACGTTACCAGTTTGAGAAACATTTGCACAAAGCTTTGTTCTTTTTCAGAAGTGAAGAAAAGTGTCATAGGTAACATTTGCGCTTTTCAGTCTTCACTGCGCAGTGAAGCCATCTGTTATACAGCTAGGGGTCTTATAAATGTGATATTTTCAAAGGCGCATTAGGGACCGTTCATTTTTTATAAGGTAGGGGGCGCTGGTGGGACTTGGGGGGGGCCATGCGAAAAAAAAATGGCTTTCGAGGGGGGACCATCCCAAAAAAATAAGGGAAAAAGGGGGGGTTACGTGAAATATTTTAGTAAAACTTTAAAATGGCATGATGTCTGAATATCAAAACATTGCTATAGAATAAACATAGAAGGCAGGATACAAATTTATTACAAACTTTCCTGCTTTAAAAACGTTTGGCGTCAAAAAGCATTTGTAGCTACTGAAAAGAAGTATTTAACACTGTTATTTTCGAATGCAACTTTCACTGGCACTCATCTTCATCTTCGCTGTCGTCGAGTTCTTCGTCGCCGCTTGTGCTGCTATGGGAGTCTCTTTCACCAATGCTGCAAGAAGCAGCAATGCTTTCCGTAAGAGTGTACTCGTCAGGGTACATGAAGGTGTAAACATAATCTCTGACTTCCTGCTCAAGGTTGGTTGTGATTCTGCTTCTTGTAGCATGGGTGAAATAATTCCCTTCCAAGAGCTGTGCGATGTATGGCCCATCTCTTCTAAATAACGACGTGGCAACATCTTCAACTTGAATACACTCTTCCGGGACGGCCGTTCTAGGAGGGTACACAAGGCATTGTGGAAGATCATTTCCTAGCGGGTTTCCAACACAGATTCCATAAACTCGTTGGACGTTGTTTTCAGTCCGCTTCCTCTTTCTTTCATTTGACTTTCTGCGGTTTTCTTTTTTCCTTCTCCTTTTGTTGATGTGCTGTTTGAGTATGCCCTTGAATATGCTGTTATAATTGCTCTTCTTATTTTCTAGTGCATCCATGTCCTGTGTGACCTTCGTCAACTTAGCTTCTAAACATTTGATCTGTTTTCCATTAAAACTGTGGGCAAATTCTTCGCCCTGCTTTAAAGCAAGCCCATTGGACTGAAAGAGTGTGGAATCGTGTTCCTTTACATCTTTCAATATGACATTCAACTTTTCCACCATTGCTCTGTGCTCTTTGATGGAGAAGTTCAGTTTTCTTCCATCACTGGGCTTCAACTGGTACCTTGGCATGGAAAACTCACTCGCCCTTTCTGATCAGCCATCCGCACTTAGAAAGATTGCTTCTTTTGCTTGTAAGATGTCAAACTGCCTGGATCGTTCAGCTGTAAACCTTTTCTTACACGACTCGTCGCTTTCGCCATTACTGCGCATTTTGGAATGAGCCTCTTTCATGATGCTCATGTAGTAACGCGCTCTTATCTCGATTGGATTAACAATATAGCCAAGGCTTGTTTTCCGGAGACCCTAAGGTATGGTTGTATCATCAGCAGAGGAGGAACTAGTGACCTACCAGAAAAGGAAAGACGATTTTTTTTTTATTTATTATATTGAACTGATATTATTGAATAATCATGGTTCGTGTAACCATTTGATGTTGTATTCTCAGCTTTTTGTTTTACCTGCACAGGGCAACATTTATACATGCCTATCACTAGAGTAGAGGTAAAAACCTTCCAAATAAAGACATCTGTAAATTAAATGTAACAATGTGTTTCACACAACACATCAACAGATTTCCAGTTTTTTCACAACACTTCGTACTTGGTATAGTATCACAATGCAGGAGCAAGGAAAGACTCAGTTCCAGGCCACTGTTACTTCCGTAAGATTGAGAAGTTTATGAATGAGCACTATGAGGAGGGGGAGAACTACAGGGAGTTTCTTAAGTTGTTCTGCCAAGAAAAGGTAGGAGAAATTTGTTCTTTTTATTGTGAATGGACTGGACCACCCATAGAAAGATACCCTACACCAGTTCCTGACCATTCCTGCCTACCGGAATACCACTACCTCTCCTACCAGAAGACCCCAAAAGAAGGGCGTGATCCAGATGACTGGCAGCCAAGGGTCCAAGCGAAGAAAGAGCATGGAAGTGGCAGGCTGGTTTTATCTGACCCAGAGAGCGTTGCTCTATTTGCAGATACGTTTATTGTCAAATCAAAGTTTGTGGTGTATTATCTTCAGCATCTTGAAGTGCTGGAATTTAAAAGGAAAAAGAGAGCAGAAGAAAAGGCAAAGTTAAGTAGGGACGTAAAAGATAAATCATATGAGGATTATCCTTGGACTGAGTTGTGCGAAGATCTAACCAAGCTTAAAAAGCTACGTGTTCCAGAACTAAACAAGTACTTGAACCACCACGGGCTGAGGCAGCATTTGAAAAGCAGCAAGAGTGAGAAAGTAAAGGCAATTGTAAGACATTCATGCTTGCAGCAGAAGAGTCCTCTCAGAGCTGGCCAACCAACACTGAGAAATGCCAGGACATTGACACAAAATGACAACAGGGCAAGTGCTGACTGTAGTGAAAGGGACGAAAGTGACAATGATGAGTATGACAGTGATGCCATTGACTCTGGGGGAGAAGATGACTCAAGTGACGTCATTCTTGCATTCGTCAATTCAGATGAGGAAGATGCCAATGAGAGGCCAAATGCCACACGCTCAGGGCGAGCCATAACTAGGAGATCCGAAATTGACTTCTCTTTCTTTCGATTTGGTTTTTAAACAACAGCTCTCTGTAGTATAGGGATTGTAAATAGTCTTCATAGTGAGCATAATAACTTGAAGTAGGGTGATAATAGAGAAATATTAAGAAAGTTGAAATCTAAATATTGTTTGTTCAATTTGTTTTTTTGGGGCGGGGGGTCATCCCAAAAAATGACCGCTATAAGGGGGTGCCACGTGAAAAAAATTGGTAAGCTGAGGGGGGGGTCATGCAATTTTTAGATGGTGCTTCCCAAATCCCACCAGCCCCCCCTCCCTCATAAAAAATGAACGGTCCCTTAAGAAAATTTTCATGAAAATACTTGAGGAGTGGAAGTGATAAAACATCACTTCATTCTACCTCAAATTGATTTCTTCTTTCCTAGGAAAAAGGCAGAAACCTCCACGTTTTGATTTAGCTACTCATTTTCAGATGTGTCATCAGAATGTATGAAATCGTTGTTCAGAGCTGCGTCAAAATTAAATCTCACAACTTTTAATATGTATGATTAAACTTAGGCTATGCATATAACGAGTATCACGCTCATTGCCTGGCTCATTGCCTTTTGCCGTCGATTTTCACGGCATGTTTAGTAAGTCCTCGTCATTTTCAATAAACCTCCCACCCCTCCCCCATCCCCCCCCCCCCCCCCCATTTCGAGGTAAATTATTCTTCCTTTGTCTCGCATGAATACATTAGAGGGGGGGGGGGGGTAGAAAAAGCAAAGTTTTCGTTGTATTGCCTGAAAGAGTCAAAACAATGTATAACTTTGCAGCTGCGTTGCTTCCATTGTTGAGAGTGCGTGACACTTCGAATTTACATGAGTCGCGCCACTTGAATAATGTGACAAATGTGATAAATCAGTTGTGAACATCAGACTTCAACTTGTGACTCAACTTGCAACTCAACAGCTCTCAACATCAGCAGTAATGTGAGTAAAACGAAATGCTGGAATTAAGATTTTTTTTTACACAAAGATAGTCGCAAAAATCGTCGATCACCAAGTGACGACTGGATTCGTGAGACTTCACCATGTTATGCAAATAATACTTAACACAACAATTGAAGATTCTGATATATATCAACAACGTATTCCATAGTAAAATAAATCGTCCTAACCAGCCATTGTTATCTTTATTTCGTTAAAATTCGTAGTGTGTTGCTCATGTTTTAAGAACAAGCGACTGAAAGGGCTCAGCTTTGAATCTAATTTTAATATATATGAAACATAATATGAGACAAAATTGATATGGAAATGTAATTTTAAAACATTTTAAGTTCGAATTTATGACCATTAACGT
The DNA here is from genome assembly GCF_042242905.1 of Orbicella faveolata. Classification (NCBI taxonomy): domain Eukaryota; kingdom Metazoa; phylum Cnidaria; class Anthozoa; order Scleractinia; family Merulinidae; genus Orbicella; species Orbicella faveolata. The sequence goes on along the minus strand of NW_028301576.1, from coordinate 23,754,584 downwards.
CATTTTTAAAATGTGATTTAAAAAGAAAGGCCTGAAGCTAAAGTCAGTAGTCAAAAATCTGTAAAGGTCATTTATCGTGCGAATTAATCTCTCTACTAGAATATCAAACGAGAACTATTTACATTTTAGCTCATATGATCAATTTCGACGGGGAAACTTGTATCTGGCACGGATTTCACGTCTCCTCTGTATGTCTAGTAAAACGTAATCGAGTTTTATTTTCTCCGCTTTAAATTTAGCCTTTGCGATACAAGGCAGCCGCGAAAGCACAATGCTCAGGTAGAAAAGAACACACGTATTACCTTTGTGAGGGATTGATGACAAAACTCTATTTTGAAATACATCTTTCGGTTGTTTATATTCGACGAGTTATTCGTAATTCAAAACACGGCGTTAGTTTTGCGTACTGTACACAAGATGCTATACACATACCGACTGTTTACCTCACCAAACCTTCAGTGAGTCCCTCTGTAGCGTGTAGCTGCTTTTGTCAGAGTGCTGCTCAGTGTGTCAGCTGCGGGAAGTCACGTACTGCTATCGACACTGCCAAGTTCCCAAATCGAGGCGGACTGTACGGTGTCACGCTACGGATAAGTCACGCTATTGACTTGGGTCATGCCGGAGATAAAAGAAGAGGAACCATGGCAATGAAGTTGGATTTTAAAAAGAAGAATATTGGTAAAAGTGGGAGTGGGAAATAAGTTTCTTAACGCTTTTTTTTGTGTGTTTCCATCATAATTAAGGTCATTCCCCAGTATTGCATTGCGCATCCTTACTGCGCATAATTTATGGCGTCATTAGCGTGCGTTCGTGCACGCGCACAATCTCGTTCCCAGAGTCTTCGTTCACCTTGGCCAGCGGTCGGAAAACGAGAGTTCTGGGAACAACCATTTTGAAATAACCGAATTCTACCCATCCGGTTTCGCTGTGCAGACTGCAATCTATGGCGCACGCCTGAAATGGTTGCTCCCAGAGCTCTCGTTTTCCGACCCGCTGGTCAAGGTGAACGAAGACTCTGAGAGCGAGACTGGCACGCGCACATTGAAAACATGGCGGATTTGCCTTGATATTGAGTTTTGTCAGTTGAAAAATGGCTATAGCTCACTAACGAACTCGGGCACCCCAAATTTTTTTCCAGTTATTTTAATCAACTAATCATTAGCTTTGCATGAGAAAAGACTGATCTGATTTCTATTGTTGAAAATTGACTAAATAAGGAAAATAGCAGCTGCACTGTAGTCTTTCCTATTTTGCAGTTTGATAGCCGTGGCAAGCAATTTGGTTCCAATATTTTAACAAGGACTCAGCTGTCTGTCAAAATCAAACTTAAAAAGTTTATTTGTGTCCGACAGAAGAATTGACTGTAGTTTAAGGCGTGTTTTCAGGAGTCTGGGCTCAAAAAGAGTTTACAATAACTTGGAATGTGTTCCTGTAATCATTAAATAACCCTAAAATGGGACATCTTTAATGCCTCACTGCTCCTTAACGAGCCTGGGCACCCCCTTTTAATTTTATAATTAAAGTTCTCATATGATAAATATTCAGTGGGCAAAGTTTGAACAAAAATCTATGTGCAGTTTTATTTCAGGGGAATTACCTTAACCTCTTTCTTTCTTTCTTTTTTTCTGAAGTTATGTTAAATTTCAGGACGTATTAAACGTACCCGCCAAAAGTCCTGCGAAATCCTGAGCTAGTATGCAGTCGCCACAGGTTTGTCAGCAGTAATAGTGTTAAGTGAACAAATTTAACGCAACAGAAAAACAATGGGGTAATGGGGTGGACGTGCAACAACTGAAATAACCTCCCGACGGAGTTGGGGGTGGGGGAGTGGGGGAGGGAGAAAATACGTGTTCTCGCAATCCCTTTAGTCTTTTGCGTGTTTTCCCCCTGCTCCCTATTATAAAAAACCTTGCTCCCTAGAAGTTTTCGTCGAAGTTACCGTTAAAATGAGAGAGGAATGACTCGTTAATTCCCTCAAATTGATCTAAGAAAGATTACCTTCCTCCCCTTAGCATGTTCCCTCGCTCCCCAAAACCCCTGAGAGCCCTCACATTTAAGGTTATGCAAGTATAATCGTCCAAAAGCAACATCTTGTGCAAAGTGAAGTAATGGAAGATCCCTAGCTTTTGGGAAGTGGTTTAAATGCCTGCCGTCTCCAAACCCCTTCACCTGTCGCAACCCATGCTAGCTGCTACCCCAATGCAATCTTTATCAAAAACGGTTCCAATGATAAATTTCGTAACTTTCCCTCACAGTCCCTATGGGAATAGCTGATCCCCAATGATATTCGAACCCCAGCCTTTACAAGCCCTGACCCTAAATGGCAGCAGCTAACTCTAACTTTCTCAAAAACGTATACGCCTATCCCCGATATGAATAGGCGACCCCCTGGTGATTATTTCCATCAAGCTTTTTACATTCGATCTCCTGGCCTATCTTTTTTATTCATTTATTTACATTTTTCCGCTACTGGTCAGTGCTGTAGATTGCAATCTGCACTAAGGCAACAGTGATCTGATCTCAGACAAAGCGGTTTTCGAGTTTGTCTTCCTCAGCAGTAACCATAACCATAAGGCTTATCACAATTACTTCGTTATACTACCGTTATAGGCTGAGGTTTGCATAAATTTGAAGGTTACTTTGCAGTTTGCACATCACTAAAATGGCTTAATAAAATAACGTGACACAAACTCGCACCCAGAGCGTCTCATCTTTCCTCCCTCCCTCTTTCACTCTGGGAAGGGGGGAAGATAAGAGACCCTAGGAACGAGGGTGAACGTGAAATAGCTTCTTGAAATTCAATAATTAACGAACAGAGGGTGAAGGGGAGTTAATCCTCATATGCAGGCCTTATTCTTACATAATATACATTGTTATTTCGTTTGATTGCAATCTCGTTCCCAGAGCCCTCGTTGCCCTTGTCCAGCGGAACGGTTCTGCTGGACAAGGGTAGCGTGGGCTCTGGGAACGAGATTGGTTTGATTGTTTTTATAATAGTACCATGCGCGTTACCTCAGGGATGTTTTCGTATTGGAAAAAACCGAAGGCCGCTCGGGCTATCCATGTGGACAACCTCCACGTCATAGGATTAATTGGTTACTTCTAGATCCTCCAGTGGATTCCCGAAACCGGAGGTAATAGGCCCTTTTCGAGTTGTTTTTTCCCTTTGTGTCAAAACGAGTCTTCATGCAAAATCATCCATGTGAATGAGTGTACTCCGCGTACATGCTCATTTTCATGCAAATCAAACTCATTTTCATATGAAAGCTTTTGCACGAGGATTCGTTTTGAAACAGAGGCACAAGGTTACTCGGAAATGGCCTATTTAAAAGATAACTCAAGAGGAATTAACCTAAGAACGAGTGCATCGTACCCCATTGATCCTCTCTTAGCTTCTCTTGATATCAATCAGATTACATTGAGAATCTGTTGCGGATTACATTTTCGTTACTGTAGTTACTTGTGTTACTCTTGCCTTTTAATCAGCACGGTTTAGGTTCTAGTTCTGCGGATGCGATAAAAATCTACTTTCCTCTAATTCTATTAACAGAAACTCATATACTCAGGGCATGAGAGTTCTAAAACTGATCTCATTAAGCCAAATCGCTCAACAATTACGTCGACGAAATATTTTTCGACTGCTGTAGAGGTCCTATGAGACGAAATTACTTTTAGAACTTATGAGTGGTTCCTCTTCATTGAAATGGCTTCCGCTGACCGGGTGATATGTTTTGTCGACGTCGTCTGATACTGGATGATGCAGCTCGATAGTGATGATGTAAATAATGGCGCCCAGTACTCCTCCAAGCAAACAAGCTACAATTGGTATCCAGGCCCAACCACGATAAGCCCTAAACACAGCGAGATCGAATGATGATATGAAAGAGTCCGGGAAAAAAAATGATGACTTGGCCTAAATATCGACGATTAATTTTCAACGATTATCACATGACTTTATGGCTTCGCAAATGTCAGCTTTACCTTACAATAAAAATAGTATTTTCCATTGTAATATGAGTACTATATATAGCTATAGAGGGCCACAAGTTTATTATCTTTGGCTACTTACTTTACTTACTTTACTTTACTTAAACTTATTGTAGAATTTCTTTTTTTTTCTTTTCTCGTTGCACCAACTTGATTTCACGCTTTCTTTGGGACAATATTTCTCCCTCCAAATTTTCAAATTTTTAAGCTATTGCGATTAAACCGTGTCCCTTAAATTTCGCGATTTCACTAAAAAGATTGAAGGCCCCAAACAAGAAAATCAACATACAAGAAATATTTCGTTACTTTGTTTGTGCTGAGTCACACGTAAGTTTAAATGGATTTACGCATGAGCCAGGTAACCACACGATCCAGCTGTCAGGGCCACCACTGTTGTTGCTAAGCAACATGACCCAGTCTTCTTCGTGTCACGCTGGCGTGACAATTTGCGATAGTTTCTAAGGAAACTTGCTTTTAATTAGTTCTGACGAATTACCATCTAAATTACAATATTTCGAGATGAAGCCAAATCGGCCTTGGATGATTTATTAATGCGGGTCCTCTATCCTGGTCAAATTGGATTCTGGAGTTTTTGTGGAGGGAGAAAAGCCGGATCCGAAGTACCCGGAGGAAAACCCTCGGAGCAAAGCAAGAACCAACCACAAACTCAACCCACATATGACACTGAGTGGGAATCGAGCCCGGAATAGATAAACCCGGGCCGCTTGGTGGGAGGCGAGCGCTCTCGCCACTACGCCATCCCTGCTCCGCCATCTGACGAAACAAAACGCGAATCCGTATCTGAGATTGATTGGCTCGACGAGCAAGCTTAAAGAAACAAACAACAAATCCCGGTGGCTATTTTGACGACAATGTTAGATCTAAAGAAGTTCATATTTGATTTAAAAAAAGACTTACGTAAACACTTCACAGCCCCATCCAGCCACTGCGGTGAACAGTCGTGGTCCCAGATCCCTGGCGGGGTTGATGGCGTAACCGCAATTAAAACCAAAGGTGGCGCCAATGACGAACACGACTAGACCAATCATGACCGGTGCCACCCCCTGGTCGGGCGAATTGTTGTTCTTGTCTATGATGGCGAAGATACAGCTGACAAGAAGAGCCGTGCCGAACAACTGAAAAACAAGGCATCGCTCTCAGAACAGAATCCCACACCTTATAGAAGAGTCCGATGTACAGGTCATCATGATAAAGAATATTAACCACACTAGTAATTCTCCGTGTGAGCAAGAAAATCTGCGGTAAAGAAATTTGAAACTTGCTACCGAAAGTAACTGTAAACGGCTTACAAGTAAAAGTTGTCCCTCTATTTTTTGCCGTGTCCCTCTGAAAATGAGGTATAATTTCTTCCAACAAGTTAGCTTTACGTCATTGGCTTCCAGTTTCCAGCTACCCGTCAAATAAACCAAATGGCACATGTTGTCAGTGTTTTTGTTTCCTGGAGGCCAATATTACAGTTCTATTCAAACAATGAAGACAATGAAGCGAGCATTACTTGATCTGCAAAGCCATTTCCAGTGGATAAGAAGGACTGGGGATAGGTTGCCCAGATCCCTGCGGTAGCGTTTACACCCACGGTCTGTCGGACACCTCCATCGAACGCGTTCAGAGCGTCTGAAAAAAATCACTTTCAGTTTATTTTAAACATTAGTTGTGTCTATTATTCAAATTTAAGCAATAGAGTACGGACATAGCCTCGACAGGAGAATTCGAGAGAGTTATGCATATCTTTCGAGAAATCTCCCAGCCCCCCCCCCCCCCCCCCCCCCAAGTGTGACGCTCTGTAAACACGGAAAAAGTGCTCTTCTGCTTTTATAAAATATTTGTTAAAAATACGCGCGAATTTAAAACTTCACAACCGTACGTGTTTACAAACTCCCATCTAAATACACCTACTATCGACCAATCAGCGCGCGCGTAGTATTTCAGTTATTTTAGAAATGAAACAGCTGTGAAAGCATCATCTTAGTCTAAACAGATTGTTTCTTTTTCACATTTACCTTTGCTTACTCTATCTTGGGAATCTGGGCCAAGGGAAGTGGGGGCTAATAGAACTTTTAGGGAAATTGATGCTATATTCTTACTGGGCTGTACGCCCAAACGATAATTTTACTCTCGAAATCAGTGTGGCTCGGTGAGGAACCCACTTCCAAAAGACGTCCCAGCAGCACTCATAAGAATCTAACTAAGCATAGGAGAATTAAGTTTTAAACGTTGCCCAATGAAGAGATAGAAAAAAGTTCACCGCTTGTATAAGGAGATGTTTTTACTACTACAGGTATTACAGCTTCGTTCCCCGGAAAAGGCCTGGGAGCGTGGTTGATGGGTATCACTGTTTTGGGAGCAATCCTTCATCCTTTATGACTAGCTCTAAATTTTAAAGAAAAATTGTTAGTACGAGACCTATAGTTCAATCTTACCATGGTAAATGCAATATACAGCTGCAGACGCTATGAAAGCACCTAACAACTGCGCTAGCCAGTATACAGGAACTTTAATCCAGTCCAATCGTCGAACCACGGCAAAGGCCAGTGTTACGGCGGGATTCATATGCGCGCCTTCGACAGACAATAAAACGAGAAGAGGATAACATTATAACTGAATCAACTTGATACAAACTTCACTTACATACCTGCTAAACGCGGGTATTGTTGATTATTGCTAGCGCGATGACTGTCTGCTATTCAACAGCTGACCAGCTGAGAGTGACCGTCTTTTTCTTCTTAATTAGATAATTCAAGCGCTTAAGACTGAGAGAAAGGATCGGGCAAATATATTTTGCAATTTTGTTTGAATTTGACTTTTATCTTCGTCTCCTCTCTCGCCCCTACCGTACGGGTCACTTTTCCCGATTTTATTCATTATTTCAACATTTATACTGATCCAGGTCTTTATATATAGATCCGGCGCTTCTCGTTAGTTTGACGCTGTGGTTTTGCCGTAGGTATAAGTTTTCAATGAAAAAAAAAGGCCAGGCTAAATAAGCTTAAGATAACTTACCTGATATACCCCCGGCCCAGTAGATACCAAGTGTAACCCCGATGCCCCAGCTGGAATTTATAGTAAAAAAGGTTCCATTTTTCCCTCGGCTGAGAACCGTCTGGGCGACAGAGGCGACGCCAAATGTCTACAACAAAAAGAAAACACGGAACAGAAAATTACTAAGTAACTAATAAAATTTGCGCTGGTGTTTTTTTCCGACATTATGAAAAACTGCAACAAAAATGGCGCCCAACCACAGTCAGGTACGAAACTGGTCATACTGTTGCCCAGTGCGTTGCTTCCGCAGGACGATTTGCCGCCAATTGGTTAGAAAATAAAAACGATACTCGTGCGCATGCTTTTCAGAACATCTTTATCCCTCAGATTTGCTGAAATGCTGAAACCGTCGGGGCCACCTTGAGGCCTCATTAGGGTTCTAAATATCCCTTATTCAATTTATTTTTCCCAAAATATTGCGTATCCCTTTATTTTTAATTAACTAAACATCCAGTATTCCAAAGACCCCTTATAGGGAGAAAAGAACCCAAAACTACTGCAAAGCTAATATTCCAGTGCGTGAACGACCTTGCAATAAAAAGTCAACGGGCAGTCAGTACAAACCACTAGGATGAATGTAGACATAAACTCAGCCAGTGTTTCTCTCAGTAAGGGAGGCAGTCGGCCTCGTAATCTGTTTGCCATGGTAGATCAGAGTGGGTATCTGCAATTAAGACTACGTACCAGTTAATGTATGCAGCAACATTAGCAAAGGGGTCAGGAAAATGCCTGCACGCAAGGTACAAGAAGTGTCAAACTAGGTCCTTTTAAATGAAGAAAAGAACAAAAAAATCGTTTTCGATTGATTTGGTTAAAATGTTCGTTGAATCCTTCAGTTCTGCCTAAAAAAAGTCGGCAGAACGTTAGAATCGAGATTCAACTAGAAAACTGATTCTTTTATTCGTGTTTCTAGTCCCTTTGTCTTTATTTCAGTAGGACAGAAAATAGTCCAGCCTCTTCCAGGCGTTAAGTTAGTTGGGGCGCAGCGCGAAAAATGACGCACCGAAAAACAGGGGAGAAGCGCGGCGCGGAACGCGTTCACGGTTATCCTGGCACCAGCCCTTCCTTTCCATTTTTCGCTGCGCTGTGTTTTCGCGCTGCGCCCTAACTAACGCCTGGAAGAGGCTAAAAGAGAACAGGGCTGTAAAACTAAACTAACTGAACAAAGATAAGCATCACTAACACTAAAACTGTATTTAAAACTAACGAATTCGAAAATTTGCGTGACTCACGGAATTTTCCATACCCAGTTTTAGGCAATCCTCGCAGCTTTCAAGTGCGTGACTCACGCCAACAAGAAGTGGGCTGGCCGTGGTTTGAAGCTATCATATATGGCCATCATTTAATTCCATAATGAAACATTGCCGACAAAGTTTTCTTTTCAATAAAGTATAAGCCCAGCCGAATTTGAAACGCCAATATTCCTCTTACAAAAACCCGGCCTCTGAATATAGCCCCGCTACTGATGAACCTCCCAAAGACCAAAAATAACAGCCCTGCGTTATGGTTTTATGAACGCGTTAAGTTGATTTGTTTTTTAAAAATCAAATTTAAATATATAATTCGTTAGCACTTCGCTCTCGTCTTGGAAGCAAAATAAATAACAGCAGTTCGAACAGCTAGTTCAACGGAATTGAGGTAATAATGTACTAATAACAACACATATACTGCAAGTATCTGCCCGAGTGCCATGTGTCAAGGATCTTTACGTCGTTTACACAACCACATACCGTATACATGTATATGAGAATTTCATTCGCACCTTCTGTAAAATCTTTTACCTGTCCAAACCCTCAATCGGATTCCCTCTGTAGACAGCAGCTTTGGTTACAGCTTATCAGGTACGTTAAATTCGAACAGAGTTCTTCGAGGACAAATGACTTTGAAAATGATCTTCGAGTGACAGTCACACGACCGTGACTGCATCACGAGCAAATCCCGCGTCCGAGCCACAGGCACGAAGCACGGGGTTCACGAGTATCTACGAAAGAATGTCCGTTTTGCTCTTTTTGTTCGTATATATTTGTTTTGTTTTGTTTCTACATATTTAGTTTTATTTTGCTACTATGATTTTTTTTTTTATTGAAGTCGAATACAACTTTCGGGCCCTATCTACATTACACTGGAGAAATTCGAAAACGCAGCTCCGTCCACACTAAACCCGTCACAAAAATTGGGAGCTTTTCGAAAACACTGTTCACATCGAAGAATTTGAAAACCCCGACTTTGAGTTTTAGGTGGACGGAACACATTTCGAAAACGGAGTTTTTCGAACACGATGGCATCGTTCGATTTCGCTGCCCGAGATGATTGTTGCGTTTTCAAATTTCTCCGGGGTAGCTAGTGTACTGTGGACCGGGCCTCAGAGAGTCGCTAGTTGGTAGAATCTAGCCAAGTTACTGCGAAGCTATTTCTCACCGTCAGTTTTCGTAAACTGGATCAAGCTGAAGAAACTGCATTTTCTCACTGATGTGTCAATAAAACGGAAATCAATTGACGGAGAACAGAGATTACTCTCTGAATCGCTACCACAAGTCGGGTCCGATAACCAAATCCCAAATCGTATCGTAAGAAAATTGGAGGCTTCAGGATATGTTCTGTAGGTGATGTGATGGAACGATAGTTGGAGCAAACCAGTGGATATTTATGGGGTCAGTGAGCACCTTAGTCTAAAACTCTAACCAATCCTTCAAGTTATGTCTCCAGAGGCCATCTTCTCAGGCAGTTTATCTGAGGACTTCTTTCACAGACCGCCCTCCCGACGCGAAAAATCTTAGACGCCCTCGTATGACCTAACAAATAGCACCGGACTGGGCATGAGCACGAGTTGCAGCTTTTTAGAGTTCTCCCAAACTTTCGTCAGCGACTCAATAGAAACACGGAAAAAATATCTTATCCCGTTCAGAAAAATCTCTCGTTTATGTCGCTTATCAAAGTGTCAATTTTCTTCGCTTTCGCCATCATTAGATTTATTTCATTGTCACCGACTATCAGCCTACGTAACAGGGGTAAACTGGAGGACAGGGGGACAGGTAAAGTAAGAGCGGGGATTGAAGCAGGGAGGAGCATTGGAAGACGATAGGAATGCGTTTGCAACGCAGGCTACCCACTATGGGACAGCGGAGCATTGTAGCACTTCGTTCTGCACTGTCAGACCAATACAGACCAAGGACCGGAAATTTCAGATTAATGAACCTTCCTTACTGCCTGGTATTCTGAAATTAAACACAACACAACAGCAAACAATTGAAGAACATTTATCCGTCTTTGGCACGTTATATGTACAATAAATTCAATTTTAAAAGTCTCTTGCAAGGAACGAAAGACAAAGTGAACAATCGGATTCTGATCGGATTACGCTCTGTATTTGGTCCGACCATTCTGATTGCTTAGTACGAATCGGATCGGACTGAGGATTATCTGTCGAGTGCTGTCGGAGATTGTTCGCTCCCAGGCGACAGTTCACCAAATCCCAAAGCACTTCAGCTTGGTTTGGCAACTTTCCGCGCCCGTTTAGCCGGTCGAAGGAAAGGATTGTCGAATGAGTCCGTGCCTTGTGAGCTGGTAGGTAACACGCCATTTGGGAGTAACTCTTTATTAAGTGGTGCATCCTGTTCTTGAAGCTCTGTTTCGTCAAAGTCACCCACAGCGGGCAAGTATGGCAAGTCGTTCAATTCGTTCACCAGTACTGCAGCGAAGAAAATACACACGTACAGATTAACACAGACCTTTCGCGCAATAGATCCAGATGTAGTGCTTGTGTTACATGTAGGTTAGCGAAGCTTCGTCACGGTTTGTTCCTCCCGAAAAGTTCAGTTAGCCTAAATTGTTCAAGTTCGTCGTTTGTAATCCGTATTAATCTTCTCCATCCTTAACCATCCTTGTTCCTTTAGGGTTTATTATCATCCCTTTGGTGGTTTTCTGTCTTAGTAAACTATTATTTTTGGGTTTCGTTCAAAAGACCTTTCCCGCATTCCAACAAACAATGGCGCCAAGTCGAGATCAGGGTGGACAAAAATACAACAAATGTATGAAAATGTCCACCCCAACCTCGCTGTGGTACTACTGTTCGTACGCACTGAAGTGGAATGCGGGAAAGGTCTACTAAGCTCCTTTAAGAACACGATTGGGTAGGTTGCCCCACGGGTAGGTGGGGTAGGGTGTGGGGTAGGGGTGGGGTGGGGAAGGGTTTGTATTTTATAGTGTATTAATCTTGATCTACAGCCTGTATTAACAAACAGATTAGACTTGGCCTTGCTTTGCGCGCGTCTCACAGACCAAAAAAAAAAAGCGAACAAACGGTATAGAGCGATAAAATTGTCTTACAGACTATTACTGTAAAAAGAAGGAGAAATTAGCCTTTATACCAGAAGAAAGAAAAAATAACCAATTGTACACAACATACCACATTTACATGTTTTGAAGAACAGTATCTCAAAGAAAGAACGCCTAAGAAGCTGAATCAATTAGTATTTAAGTGGAGTAAAAATATCATGTTCAAGAATGTTTCTCGGCCTTGGAAAAAACATTCAAAGCGACAAAAACCTTTCTCGCTGTGTTCCCACGTGCTCGAATATTTTGTGTTACATGTATATTGTACCCACAGTATTATGTACCTTGTACTCAGCAAAGGGGAAAAACTGGGTAAGACCGGCGGAAAGACAAAAAAGGCCTCAATTTTGGTCTTAAGCCCTGGTCAAACGGCGCATGATAGTCAATGATAGTTGATTCTCTCCTAACTGTCATCAACTATAACCAACTGTCATTCACATAGTCAAACGGCCAAAGAAGTTCGTGACAGTTGACGATAGTTCACCGGCAGTCGCGCGAGCAAAGTCACTCCAGCAGCTAGTTGCAGGCTCTTTCCGCGTAAAAATGTGAACACTAAATGGCGTCGCGTGAGACAAACTTGTAAAAGTATTAATTTTTCGCGACGAAAGAGGGCGGCTGCTTGTTTACTGGTAATCGATTTGTTGGAGGAATGTACGGAAGATAAATCTGGAGAGCGTTGGTGGAAGAGAGGACGGACAAGGGAATGGATCAAAAGGAGACACGAAAGCGGGCTGTTAAAATTGATGGAAGAATTGCGAGTGGAGGACACTGCCGCTTACAACGAAATGTTCCGCATGAACTGTGAAACATTTGAGGAAATACTGACCGCTATCGGGCCTGTGATTACCAAAACAGCTGACCGAAAAACTATCACGAACCATCATACGCGCGGTCAAACGAGAAAAACTATCATCGACTATCATGAAAAATTTGAACAAGCTCAGAATGATTGATAGTTGATGACAGTCGATGATAGTGCATGACAGTTGGTGGTCAAACGGAAGCGCGCGCTTCAACTATCATCGACTATCCGTTTGACCAGGGCTTTACAGTTGATTCTGATGAGCTGAATTTTGCGTTGGCAGAAAGTGAGTTATCTGATTACACTTACATGGAAACGATGGCGCGTCTAAACCTTCACAGATTCCAGAACTGAGTTCAGCTGTCTTGGCTAAAAACCTGTGAACAAGGAAGCACTGTACATTACTGGTGAAAGAGTACAATATTCTATGCTATATGCTATTATATGCTAACATTGTTAAGTCCTGATGGAAATACCGTGTCTAAATAAAAATTTTACCTTACGTTTACCTTACCTTTAAGAGACATGGCTCAGGGTGTGGTGCGGGGGGAGGAGGGGGGGGGGGGGGGGCGGTGGAGCGATTAGTGCAGGAAATGTGCACAAACATGGGGACTTAATGCAAATACATGTTGACCGTAAGAGAGAGCGAAAAAAAAAATCTTAACTGACCAACTGTTTCACGGCAGGGAAATAACCTTTGCAGCATTCTGCACTGCGGGGGAGATATTTCCTCGTGGAAAGCATAATCAATAACCTGGTATTTTGTCAACCTCTGCCCACCTACCCCACAACTAATCCTCAATACATGTGTATCTTAATGTACTAGATGGGGGGAAGGGGGCCTACATGTAAATATACTAGATGGGGGCCTTAATGTATTAGGTTGGGGCCTAAATGTACAAGATGGGGGGAGGGTGCCTAAATGGACTAGACTGGGGGCCTAAATCTACTAGATGGGGGCTTAAACGTACTACATGGGGGGAAGGGGCCTAAATGTACTAAATAGAAGGGGAAAGGGCGGTGTTGCCTTAAGCAACAATCCCACCCACTCCCATCCACCCCCTCCCCCCCGCCCCACACCTGCCCCTGAAAGAGAAGGTACTGTAGGAAGTGTGTTGTGGAAAGTGTGTTGTCCCAAAACAGCAAAATCGTAACTGAATTTAACCACACTTTTTGAACAGAGAAGATTACATGTACTGTGACCAATGAGGTTACTTTTTGTCCTATTAATTTGCCCTTTACCAACATTCTATCACCACAAAAGCACAGTTCATTGACTTCTCTCTACTTTTCAAACACACTGTATATCTGTGCTGTAAATATACACATACAGCCGTATACATACCATACATGTAAAAAAGTGGTTTTTTTTTCCTGGCTGTTAAAATCTTCAACATGATAAACATGTACTTACTTAGATAAACCTTCTTCTATCTCTTTTCTCTGGGCAGCGTACTTCTCTCTTACTGCTTGATATTCTTTGCTTGACTGTCTGAAAGCCTGTAATCAGATACACGCCGCTGATTTAGAGAACACAAAACAGAAGAAAAAATACTTGCATACATCTATCTTCAATTGTAGCAGAACAGGAAAGTTTTGCATTTCATCGCAATGGAAAGCAAAATCACACTCACCCTGATATCTGAAAATAACTTGTACACAAAGTAATGTTTTAATTACTGATGCTGCTTAGATGATGTATTACGTGACATTCTGCTTTGGAAATCTGCAGAGTCTAACTCAATACCTAAGCTTACGTAACTCAAAATAAAAGATAAAAAAAGCCAGAAATAATAATCACAGTAGAACCCTGGTAACGAAAAACAGTTCGAGTTAGCGGGGGTTCGAGTTATCTGGGTCGATTGAACATCCAACTTGCCATGTTAATAATTGATAGTTTACTGATTTTTCAGCACTTCAGTATACAGTGACAGCTGCGTCTGCGAGCCCGAGCCAGAAAACGATTTTTGTGACGTAGGAATTCTAAGCCAATCACAGTTTAGCTCAAATAACCCCAGAACTACTGCGCAAGGTATTCGCTGTGAGGAGCACTCGAGTTTCATTCTATCATGGAATCTGATTGGCCTAGGAGAAACAAAAGTCATTACGTCACAGAAATCGTTTCCTGACTCGGGTTCGCAGGCGTTATTTTTCGGCAGAACCAAGTGACAGCCGGAAATACGTCTGCGTTCGCAGGCTAAGTTCAAGTTAACCGAGTTAAGATGACTGAAAAGTGGGGTCAAATCCAATGGAAATGGGACTTGGTTCGAGTTAGCGGTGAAGTTCAAGTTATCCGAGTTCAAGTTACCAGGGCTCTACTGCATAATAAAATGTTCTGCTTCCAAATAAAGAGGTTATTCATAAGTGCCATTTAGGGGTGCGAAATGGTCCTTAAAACGACACATCTTGCTGAATTTCTAGGTCAAATTTCTCGATTCTTGTAGTCAGAGGTGTTTTCATGATGTGACCTCAGTTTCAAGGCTAAGAATTCTCAGGTTACCAAAAGTTAAAAGTCTCGTTGCCTTGCAAAGACTCCATTAGATTTATCATTTGTGGCCCCTACATGTATACCTGAACTCAAGGTACATGTACTATTTCCCTGTGGAAGTGCACATACAGCCTTAGCTACGCCATACAGGTTGTGCATCTTGAAAAGCTTAGCCTTGAAAAGTTCATCGTTTGTAATCTGTGTTAATTTTTTTCCATCCTTAACCATCCTTGTTCCTTTATGGTTTATTATAATTATCTCTTTAGTGTTTTTCTGTCTCAGTAAAACTACTATTTTCAGGTTTCCTACAAATTAAATGTTGTGCATGACCCATAATGGCCAAGATATTTCAAAATCCTAGGACTGAGCTCCTTTACACAGAAATAGCACTATGTCACAATGATAACAACATTAGCAATCCAACTAACTTTTGAACAAGAGGACAAGGGTTCCTTAAATTAAACTTCTAATTCTTAAACAAATGACTTACCGGTGTCTTGATGTAAGAATGGGGATCAGGGAGTGGTGGGAGGTGTGCTGGAATGTGTGCTGGGCGTGTCTGTCTGGTGCCTGCTGCTAACGACTTGGCTGTTGGTACTACACGGGACTTCGGTGCTACAAAAGGAAGCAATACCCTGGTTAACTTTGTATGCCCATGATGTCTTAAGTACATGTAGCACACCAGACATTTTTTTCTTAAACTGTTTAACAAAGAAACGTGACGTGAGATTCAAAAAGAAATTATAAGACAACACTAGCCAGGGCATATCCAGAGTGATTTTAACAAATCAGATTGGGAAAGTAATATTAATAATTATTCAAAATAATTGCTGTGAAAGTCAAAAAGCCACGAACACTATGATTTGATTTTGACATGTCGATTGTGTGGCCACCAATCAGATGTGAAATAAAACTGCAAAGAAAGCAACCAAATTGATGGTGTTTCCTCAGTCACTAAACCACACTTTGATCGTTTTTCCTTCTGAAAAATGGCTGTTACCCTGTAGTTTTATAATTACTTATTTACATGTAACCTGTTTTATTTGTGCAAGCAAACTGGAAATTTGAGCAATTTTAGACGATGTTTGGCTCAACCCTGTACACGTGGACTTGCAGCCTAATGCCCCATTTATATGGCCTTGGGTACCCGAGACAGCCTTCCCCCCAAGTTACCTTGGCCGAGGTAACTTTTAGCTTATTTCTTTGCAAAATTCAACCAACCGTTTACATTAGGATCACTAACCCGTCTCGGGGGGCAAGACAACTCGGGTGGGCGAGTTGTCTCGCCTCAGCAGGTAGGGTAACCCTGGCAAGCGAGACAACTTTTCTTCATACAAATGCTTTGGCTTGCCTAACGGAGACAACTCTCGGCGTGGCGAGTGTCACATAATGCCTAGATTTAGGATTTAAAGCAGAAATTCACATCAAAGAAGTGAAAACCCACTTTGATCGAATGACCGAGGGAAACTCACAGAAAGAGGGATATTTGCACACTTGATTATTCAATAATGGTCATGAATAATCATGCAGGGTCCACTTTGACTCGGACTACAGAGACAACATTTTCACATATACATGTAAATGCTCAATAAAGTTTCCTCAGGGGGAGGGTGGTTTCAGGCACCCCAGACCATATAACTGAGGCCTTAGGCTTGAAAACCAGACAGCTCTTCTATATTCAACTACATTCGTTGCTATATTTGGCAATATTAATTATAAACAAGAACCCTGATCACTCCAAAAAAAAAATCAAATGGAAAGTGAGAAGATCTGGAAATAACAAGGGTAGGGAGCAATTGAAAATAAATAAAGAGAAAATATTCTTTTTTTGTATTTACAATATGCAACTGCTTGTAATAACGCGCAATACCAACCATACATAATGTATACGTGAGATTTTCCTAAATTAAAATTTAAAGATTACTATATTGTGTACCAGAATAATGGGTTTCAGGAAAAAAACCGATATGTTAGGTAAAAAAGAAGCTTCCAATGAGAGCACCAGGGGGAAGAAAAAAATATTCAAGGATTTGGCGGTCAAATGCAGCAGGGAGAGATTGAAGTTTGGAAACTTAAGTGCCTGCAACAAGTACAATCTCATTTTAATATGCACATTATGCATTTTCTAACAACTTCACAAAACACATTTTCTAACGACTTTGAAGGCAACACAAGCACCATTAAGATATGATATCCTTTCATAACCTACATGTAGTTGTGTATGATAATTTTATTTTGCTCATCTTCAACGCAATGAATTTGGCCATGTACATGATGAAAAAGAAAAATGTGTCTCATACTTGCGAAAGCAGAAATTCTTCTGTGTCTGCTCCTCCAATCAAAAGAGCAACTTACACTAAAATTAGATGCGTATTCAAATATTAAGTATTTGAATAAGTACGAAAATTCCAGGCTCACGATTTTTTGCACCGTGTTGGTGGGACGGTTTCCAGGCGATGTTTATTGTAATAATTTTACAAAGAGTTTCAGTCAAGAAAAAATAATGTCTGAGGTTGCAAAGTGGTTATAAGGTTTTGTAATGTGAAAACTACAGGGTAAAGACACTTTTTGGAAGGTAAAGTGATCAAAACATACGGACTGATTGAGAGAGACTGTTAAAATTGTCTGTTTCTTTTTTTTTTTGGTTTTATCTTGCATCTGATTGGTGGCTGCACAATTGACATGTCAAATCCAATCAAAGTGTTCACGGCTTTTTGACTCTCACAGTAAAAAGTAATTTCTTTCTCTGTAAAAGGCACAGTCAGGGTCCGAAATTAACTTCTTTCGGCACCAACTGGTGACTGAATTTTTTTTCCAGTCGCCATTTGGAAAAACATGGTCGCCAAAAAGTGTCAATAAAATTTTTCCTTCCGAGCAAAACACAAACCAAAATTTTTGGTCACCACGGGTTTGCCAGCAAAATATTTGCAATCGATGTAATCAGGAATCAAACCAGTGCTGAAATCATCTTTTGACCACTTTAACAGATCTACATTTCCACCTTTTGATACCCAGAGAATATCTAAATCTTCATCTAATTTCTTTGGGGATGTTCTGTCTCCACTTTGTAATAAATTACGGAAAGATTTCAGAACATCTTTGGACACCAAATCGCCTGAATAAATGTTCATAGCGAAAGAACGCATGGGGCCATCTTGCGCCCGCAATACATATGTTATGGGAAACCGCTGAAAAAACATGGCGGCGAAGCTTCGCACTGATTGTAGCTGTAAAACGTTGTGGTAGATTTATAATAACAGGAAAATCGGTTTTATACTTCAAAAGCAGCGGAAAGGTAAAAAGGAAGTGACCAATTGGTGGGCGGCTTTGAATTTTATTTTAATTGATTTGGCTGAAAATCAATGTATTGTTTGTGCAATTATCATGGCATGAAATACATGTAGTTAATTGCCCACTGGCGACCAGTTGTAAAATTCTAGTTGCCAGTGCAAAATTTTTAGTCGCATTGGTGACCAGGAAAGCGCAATTTCGGACCCTGACAGTGCAAAAACTGATTATGCCTGAAGTTGCTATACAACCTATCGTACAATGCATTTAATTGAAAATTACATGTAAATTCAAATTTTAAGACAAGTTGTGGTAAACTCCAGTACCTACATATATTAAAGATCCTACAACAGAAAGTAACACACATACATGTACATGCAAATGAATCACTTACGGTTGTTGACATGAATCCGATTTGGACGTTTTCCATAAGATGGTAAAGAATCAAGATCAGCACCTTCAAACATTGAAACAAAACAATCAAACATACATACATATGATGTAAAGTTTATATGAAATATTTCATATTTGAACTGCGGTTATAGATGAAAGTGAAGAATGATCATCGCAGTTAATTTTCCAATTTAAGCAACTGGAAAGAAGAAGCCTGAAAAAAATCAGGGCTTCAACGGGATTCGAACCCATGACCTCCGCGATACCGGTGCGATGCTCTACCAACTGAGCTATGAAGCCACACATTGGGAGCAAGGTCAATTAATTGAGTTTGTATCTTCCCGTGAGGAGTGAAATGATGTAAAATTGCTTTCCAGTTGCTTAAATTGGAAAATTAACTGCGATGATCATTCTCCACTTTCATCTATAACCGCAGTTCAAATATGAAATATTTCATATAAACTTTACATCATTTCACTCCTCACGGGAAGATACAAACTCAATTAATTGACCTCGCTCCCAATGTGTGGCTTCATAGCTCAGTTGGTAGAGCATCGCACCGGTATCGCGGAGGTCACGGGTTCGAATCCCGTTGAAGCCCTGATTTTTTTTTTCAGGCTTCTTCTTTCCAGTTGCTTAAATTGGAAAATTAACTGCGATGATCATTCTTCACTTTCATACATACATATATACACTTTATTTCAACTCGAATTATCAGAGTGGCTCTATTGAGCTAACATCTTTGAGAAAGGAAAAAAGTACATAAATCAAATAAATTATTAAAATACAATAATACAAACTACATGTGCAAGTGAATTCTGCCTGCAGTGTACATATAAGTACAAGACTGCAAGACTTGAAGAGAGGTTTGGAGTGTATTTTGCAGATTGGGGTCAGTATTAAATATTCATTTCTTATGGTATATGTCCAATCTTTCATAAGTGGCTGACATCAAAATACATGTAGGTGATCAACACAAATGAAGTGCAGAGAGTGATAGGGATATAGAATGGTACAATCCGAGACCCACCAAGACCGAAACTGCACCATTATTTTCAAATCTGAGCCCGAGACGCTGCAATACAAAGATCCGAGCTTGGGAGGCCATGGTCAAGAAACCCGAATCCAAAACTTTTACAGTTCTCTGTGCCTCACACTAGAAATAGCTATAAATAAATGGATAACATACTCTAATCTAAGGTAAGGTGAATAATAGCCAATGATCAATCACATC
>NW_028301576.1:23452500-23495000 GCF_042242905.1 Orbicella faveolata | reverse complement strand
TCAAGATGTTTATCGACCTTGAAATAGGTTGTCCCGTAATTGTACGGTGAATAGCAGCTCGTATACCAGTCAAGGCACTTGGCGTGGAGTAACCCGAAAACACTGACCCCCGCTCCGTGGACCCCACTGTGGACCGGGTCTGTGGACTACCCATGGACCGGTCCACGGACTACCCCTACGGACCCCCTCTACGGGACACCCCAAAACAGTGTAAAATACGAAATAAATATTTCACTGATACGTTGTCTAATGGATTACTCATATCGGCGAAATTTCGAGTGTTACACTGTGCAAATGTAATTAACTCGCCCCCTTCCCCATGCCCCCTCTCCCCAAAAATGCCTAAAAGCTGTTTTCAGTGTAAGAAGATGCCAATGACAAAAAGAAGGAAAGTTCTTAGCTTTCATTCGTGGCTCAATCTGGGAGGTGTGTTTTTAGGTTGTTGAAGCTTGTTTGTATCTGTAATTCCGCTGAACAAATTATGAAGCCTGTAACGAGTTCACAAATCCACGCAAGAATGAGCTGAAGAAAATGGCAGACGGCAAAGAGCACAAATGTCAAGGCTTTCCAGAGGATTCCTGGAGGTTTCCTGGAGGCTTCCCGGTCATTAATATACTGTATGGCCACAGCAAAAGAAATGGCAATATATAATGGTATAACTTGCGCTTGAGCCTAAACCCAAGAATGTTACATTTGTACACCGTAACGTTCGAAATTTTGCCGACACGAGTAAATTATTTGACAACCCATGAGTGAAATATTTGTTTCTTATTTTTATTTTATTTTCGGGGTGCTCGGTAGAGGGGTCCGTAGGGGTAGTCCTTGGTCCGGTCCGTAGGGTGGTCCGCGGACCCGGTCCGTAGTGGGGATCCGCGGACCGGGGGTCAGTGTTTTTGGGTTAGCCCTTGGTGTGAGATCTGTTTTCTTGTTTGTTTTCATCACGGCAAAACCTTTTCGCAGAATTCCGTTTAGTTCAGCAGGGCTCGCGGTGTGAAGATCACAGCTTATTTTTAGCTTCTCTAGCCACTGAATAAACTTCTTTAAACCCCAAGAGGTCTGTTTTTTGGTGTTTACAGGCACGGAATCAGCCTCTAACTTTTGTAGATCTTTTTCCTTTAGTTGAGAAGATTGAGAACGTAGATTTTCTTCGTTGTCTACTGTGTTTTCAGCCATGATTTGGGCATGAAAATGGCGCCATCATTTCTTTCACCAACGCTGCAGGAAAACGGCGCGAACATTGTAATGGCTTCACGAGTTTGATTGTCTACTTATATCGTACGACTGTTGGATTCTCACTTTTCATTGGTTTATTTCAGCGGGCGGGCTAAAATACATTTTAGCCCGCAAAATGCGCCACAATGCCCAAAAAAGTGATAATAGTATGGAATAGCCTACTCACTTATTTATGGAAATCAGACTCTCCTGGACGCTTCAAAAGGGAAATTGACCAACTTTATAACAACTGTCTGTCAGGCTCCCACACGGCGATCTTGTAAAACAATGTACTTTTAATTGAACTCCTTTTTTTGTACAATTATAATAATTCACTGAAGATTTTACCGTGTTGAAATAAATAAAGTATGTAAGTATGTAAGGTATTAGACGGCGAGAAAAGAGGGGTGAAATTTGTCGTGTTGATTAATTTTGGTGAGTGAAATAGCGACAATCGCCTACCTTCTCCCTTCTCATACTTCCATCGACTATTAATCTACTCAAGTTTATCTCTATTCACTTTAAAATGACAGGGAAAGTCACTATGAGTAAATTCCAACGAATGTTTCAAGGTTGTGAGTTTGTTTGGTTGTGCGCTGCAATAGACCATTTTACAGTTGTCTGCTCAGTGAGCTGGCCTTTGTATGGCAGCGAGGCTAGAGTTGACCTTGTTTTGATACAGACCTCACTGCTTTTGTTATGTAAATGCACCTAGTTAGCATCAGAACAACTTGTTCTTGAGCTTTAAATTGCTAACCTCGCCCTGTGCCCAGAGACAAAATTAAGCTAGTATTTCCTTTATAACGCACCTAACATTTGCTCCCGTTCAGTCGTTGGTAACATGTTTCCCGTTACTATAGCTCTCTTGAGGCAAGTATCACTGCACGCGATCATTTTGAGTTTGCTCAACCGATGTTTAATGATGGAACACCCAAGAGAGAATCTTTTCCGTGTCATTTATTACCTAGCCAACGCTAATTAAAATATTTCAAATAACGCAAACGTTATCTTTGTTCGTAAAAGAGTTTACAACAATAACCTGGGGACAAATAAGCCTGTTTTTAAAGATCTTTAGCTTTTTACTCGAAGCTTTAAGTAACTTCTTTTAATGAACGACCACACTGGATGCTTGTCCCGCCTACAAATAATGTGCACGCGCCAGCTTCTTTCCCAAGGGTTTTCAGGCTCACGAGTTATTCAGTGATAAATACAGGATACAGGATACTTGGGGGTAAAAATAATGAGATATGGAACATTATGAACAGATATCCCGGGACATAGAGTATGAAAATTGTTGATTTTGATGATTAAATAAATAGGATACGGGATATATAGGCGGGATATATAGGCACAAAATCTGTGCAAAACAAATCTGCCCCCCCCCCCCGCCCCCAAGGAGGCAGATTTGTTTTGCACAGATTTTGTACCTGCGCATAAATATCCCTTTGCTGCAAACGCAAGTCTGATTCGAGAATCAAGGACATCAGCGTTTTACCACGTACTCACGACCTCGTTCAGGTAAAGATATATTTTCATAGGGACCTCCCCCTGGCAAATAACATATATTTATCAATTTTTTTCCAAGAGGACAGGGTAACGAGTCCTGCTATTTGATTAATTTGTAGCGCGGTCAGGATTTTCGTCTGACCCCTCCTCCTCCAAACGGGGCACATTGTTCAGATTTTGTACGTGCGCGTAAATATCCCTTTGCTGCAAGCGCAAGTCTAATTCGAGAATCAAGAACATCAGCGTTTTACCACGTTGTAGCACACGTCAAGCTTCGACCTAGTCATATTACACGTGGTGCATGGTATAAAAAGGTGCTTCCAGCAGGATATTTCGTCACATTCTTTCATACTCTGCAGGCCGGACGTTTGCCTGCTAAGTAGCTCAAGCAAAACAAACACAAACAAGTCAAAGCCGTCAGCAGTAGGAACAACAAGAAAAACAAGCTAATACATCTCATAAATACTGTTCCCTAACTATTTCCAATAACTTTCCACAAAGTCGTCAGTTACTACATTTTCCCTCTTTATACACCATCACACTTAATCTCTTTTCATGTTGCCAAAACTTTCGTTCAGTAGAGTCAGAGGGCTACAACATAAGACCACTAGTTTTCGTTTTTCACGACATAACTTCTGATAAATCGAGATGTCGTCAAGGCTAGACGACTCGATCGACTCCCATTCGGTATATTGCACAACATTCATTACTTTGACTGAAGAAAGTTTAGTTGCTCTCGCACTTTTACCTGGCATTTTCCATCGTCCGAGTAAACCTTTTTGTAAATAATTTTAATTTTTTTTTTGTTGTGTCCCCAATTAGTTGTGAAAACTAAATACATTGACACATTAATAAAGCTTTTACTTGCTTACTTACTTACGCTTGATCGTTTTGATGTTCTATAGATCCTCTCTGCTGAGCTGTGCTAATTTGTCATGAATTTGAGCACAGACGCATGAAAAGCTGGCCTGAATTTGTTGAATAGGTGTAAGGCTTTGAGTGCGCTCTTTTTTTTTACAGAGTGTATTACCATGGTGTTGTTCTTTGTTGTTGCTTATTTATTTTGTCAATTTAAAGTGTTTTTTTTTCAAACTTAGCTATAACTCGATCACTTCAAAGTCTGGCCTCCCATTAATTGTTATTCTGCCCACAAAGTCTCTATTTGTCTTGAGTTCGTCTATATCCCAAGAAAAAGTGCTAACAGTAGGGGATTTGAAAAAGCTCGAGCGCAAGGAGATGGCCCTGGGAAAGACATGGTAATTTTTTTGTGCACACTTCGCAGTCCCCTCGCGAGCAGATCGCAGTAAATGAACTAGTATAAAAAAAAGAAACGTCTGTGGATGGACTAATATTGATTTAGTCTATACCTATAAGTATATCGATTTATATTTTAGATACTAATTGCTAAAATCCAATTACATCGTTCAACTTGTAATATAACTCCCCATTTTCGTAATCATATTGTAGCCAGCTGTAACATTGACAGTTTCAGTGCGACAAAATGCAGGATCATAGCTTACGAATGTTTATGAGTATCTTTCATCGTCAGGCCCGATTCCTTTCGGGTTCTCGCTTACGAGAGCTTAAAAACAAATGTGAAATCTAAATCACAAGGCCTCTACGTGTCCGTGGCTGCCGTAGTTGGCCAGACTCGAACTGTGCCACGAGTCAAATCTTGTCACAGAAACTTGTTCTTTAAAAACGCACACGACTATACCACCGAGGAAAATGACCCAGTCTTTCCTATTATTTTGGATTTATTTCCTTGATTTATTAACGATGTGGTCGACTAAAATTACAATTACATAAAGCTAAATTACTCACAGCAGGTAAGTGGTTCTACACGCGAGACGAGGAAAACAAACTAGCTATGTACACTAATGGAAAACAAACATAACTGAAACAGGCTGAAATTAAATGCTGATAAAATATACTTACTCTCCAACGTTTCCGGGTTGAATCCTATCTTATGTCTTGATAAGTTCTTTAACGATTTCTGATTCTTCGATCACGCGCGTTACTGATCTCATTCTATAGTGCTATTAACTGGTTCTTACAACGAAATATATCCCACGTGATACTCTGTAAATCACGGAACGAAACTTGATGATAGATACTTAGCTGCGCCTATATCGCAGCGGATACATGGCTCTTCTAAATTGTAAAATCAATTTATAAAAAAAGGCGTCTGCTAGAATTCTTAGCTATGAAATGTCCAAACTAAAGAAATACAACTAAAATAAAGTGTTCATTCAGCTTCAGTCAGCATCAGCTTCACTTGGTTTTACGGGAATCTGTTCAGCCTAGCGGGATTGGCTCCTCGTCGGAGACACCCGGTCTTCCTTCTGTATTATTCGGGACTCTGAGGACAAGCTTGTTGATTTGGGTGCTCCGGGAAAGAGACTCGTTTTGTTCGTTTGCCACTGCTAGAGGGATGGCGATTTCCAACAGCGAGGTCCACCTTACGTATTAGCCCATCATCTCCCTTTGGAGCTTTTGTCACATGAGCTAGTTGCCACTGGTTAAGGGGGGTATTATCGTCTCCAATTATAACGACATCTCCAATCTGTAAGTTTCGTCTTGGGCGCACCCATTTCTGCCGTTCTTGTAGAGCATGGAGAAATTCTTTCCTCCGTTGAGTCCAAAACTCGTTCGTTATATGCTGAATGCGCCGCCATTGTTTCTGTGAGGAGAGAGAATTAGATAATTAAGTACGTTTTATATATTCGCTTTCGCTGTCGGAAAATATAGAAGTCCAACATAGATATATTTGTTTTAGTTCGTTTTGCATTTCTGAGTTACAGGTTACTGTTCCAGTTCATTGACCGTAATGGACACCTGCTAGTTTGTTGTAGGATCATAACTGTAATAAGCGTTCAACTGTAATTGTTACCTGCGATAGTCTTTTGTTAAACTGTTATCTACCTGTGTTGTTTTGAAAGTTATTAATCTTGTAAACGTTGAATTCCGTTAGAGCCAATCGAGCTTTCTGAAATGTATTAGATAATATTTAGTTAAGAATTTTTAATAGCTTTACGTCATCCTTTAGAATTGCGCTTTCGGCTTAAATAGTCGTGCCTTGTGAAATATTCTTTGGTTACATTCTGGCTGCATTCCGGTTATGTTCCGGTTGCATTTTGGTTGTGTTCTTAGATTAAAACGATATCGTTGGACCTAAGTTCTGAGTGCTGTTGACGTCTCTCAAGGTAATTCCCTGTAACAGATCCGGTACTGATCCCCGCAGCAAGAGAATTTCCCAGGTTTTTACAGAAGTGCTTTCCCAGGCCAAAAACCTATTATCACAGTGGTGGAGAATCCGGGTAGTTACAGAGGAATTATCAATAGACGTTTGAAGCAGTCCAGAACGGAATGTAACCCCTTGGAGCGAACGACAAGAAAACGACGCCCAAGTAAGTGAAAAAAAAACAAAACAACAACAACAAAAATTTTTTTGACAGTTCATGTCGAAGTTATTCAAAAGAAAAAAGAAACCGTATAATTTGAGAAGCCAGAAGCAATTGTACGGAAGAAGTACGCCCAAGTCGAAGGTTGACGCCTGTGTGGAATGCGATTTGCCCTTCGACGAAAGTGAAATAGCCCCCGAGTTACGACGCGAACGAAGCCCCAGAAAAGGAGAAAGTTCCGGATTACCAGAAGCCCGCCCAGATAAAGCTGATAGAGTAAATGAGGCGAATTTGGAACCCATTGATATCAGCGTCGAGCCCAGCCACAGAGAAAGTACCAGTCCAAGCGAACCACCCCCAGATCTCGAGAAAACCCACTGTTCGCGAGAGGAAGTTTGCGTTGAAATAGAAAAAACAGGATAGCACTGATCCTGACGAATTTTGTACAAAAGAACATTTAGAAAAAGGCAGAGAAAAAGAGAGAGCAAAGGAAGACATTACGAAAGAAAACAACCTCACAGCAGGTGGCCAACAGGTACCAGTTATTAATTCACCTGCTGATATCTACAAACACTTTCCCATAAGGTTAAACTACGAGGAAAGCCTAGAAGAGGATCCTAACGAATCAAATTTGGATTCTAGCGATAACAGCGACTCTGAAGACTATTTTAGTCATAGTGGTGAAACAGAATCACCCCTATTTACAACAGACAAAGAAAAACTACATACTCGTGAAACTCTAGCAACAGGTACCATGCAAGCCGAAGTGTTAGAGCAATTACAGGAGCAAGTTGACTTTTTACAACAAGAACTAAGGAGTCAACAGCAAAACCATCGGGAATTTCGCCAGAGAACTATCAATGCTATGGAACAAGCTCCAATTCCGGACACATCTAGTTCACAAAGGCCCGCTCCATTTCACGGCTTCGATTCCGAAGATATTAACCGATGGCTTGACAAAGTGGAGCATTATTTAAATTTACGCCGAATACGTACAGACAGTCCCACCGCACTCGCAGAACTGATATTAAACCTCGCAGGATCCGCAGAGGATTTCTATTATTCCTTGGATGAGGGCAGAAAGGATACATTCATAGCATTGCGGGAAGCTTTGAGGGAGAGGTTCGCGAACGAAAATCAAAATTGGATCATCTGGCAAGCAATTACGACCCGTCAACAGGGACCTGTTGAGTCTATCGACACCTACCTGAATGATTTGACCAGCAAGTTTCGCAGAATAAAGATCTCGGACGAAGACAAGATGAGATATTTTGTACAAGGTTTAAGAGCTGATTTACGAGAGACTGTTCTACTAAAGCAACCTAAGAGTTTTCAAGAAGCTGAGGAGATGGCTCGTCTCGCTGCCGCAGTGAAAACAACTATGAACAATTCCAATCAAACCATGGCCGCCCAGTTAAGTAACTTGAGAAAAACGCTCAATACCATGGCAGCAGGTACCAGTAACACAGTAAATAATCAACAACAAGCCATGCAAGTGCAAATTGAAACATTGGCAAAGAAAATTGATAGCCTGTTGCCGACACAAGCCAAACCAGACAAGGTTGCGGCATATTCAGAACCTGGAAAAGATGAGCAGATCATGAGACTTCAGAGACTTATTCAGGAACTGACTAATGAAATGAGAAGTTTAGACCGACGTGTGGGTGCACGAATTAATGGAATTGTTCAACGTGGAAGAGATGTTAGAGCCAATCCACAGAGATCAAGGGATGGAAGGCCTTTCTGTTTTTATTGTGGAGAAACTGGTCACATTCAAATTAGTTGTCCACAACGCCATTCACGCGAGCGAGGACCAGTACCCAGGTACGCACTGCCACCGCCAGGGAACACTGAACGAAATGTACCCAGGTACGCACTACCACCGCCAGGGAACTTTGAACGAAATCGTAATCCGCCGAGCTTCCAGCCACGTCAGCGAGCCTCAGGCCCTGGTCGCCAAGATCGACTAGCTGTTTTGAACGATGATTATTATGACCTACCAGAAGATTATATGGCACTAATGGGATATTATGATATTACTGGAGTCGACTATGATGACTACCCTGGCGAATGGGACGACTATTATGAATATAAACCAGAAGAAGAATATCATGGCCTAGCGGAAGAATGGAACAAAGCTTACCGAAAGAAAGGAAGTTATCAGCCACTCACTGACAACTTATGCCCTGAGGCAATTCCCGTCAATGAGATTGGAACGGTGGAACAGCTGACATCTAATCCAGAAACTTTAAAACAAACTAGTGAGGAACAAACCACAGAGGGAGAGGAATTTACTGATGATTCCGATGAATTAACCAATGTCACTTCTACGCCACAAGCTACACCTGCTGACAAACAGGATTCCTCTCTATGTGCTACTTTGGGAATGGACACCGTTGAGGACCAATTTGCAGATGCTGATGAGACTGAAGAAGTGGTAAACAATGACCAGCCCGTGCAATCAGCAGTGGGTAAAACCTTCCCGCAAAAACGAGAAACCACTGACCAATACCAGGAACCAGCCGTTATAGACGCTGTACCTACTAAAGATATTGGAGATACTCGTTTGCTACCACCAACAGCCACTCCGAGCGCCTTCAGCGATGCAGATGACGCCCGAGACGACCTAAAAGCAGTATTAAAAGCAGAGCCCACCCAGTTAAACGATGGTGCTGCCTACACAAGTCCTGTCAGTGAAACCTCAAGAGAAACTGCAGATATACTCAAAGTGGGATCAGAGACAGTGGCCACAGAGAAGCCAGCTTATCCTATAGATTCTACCACCGAAGAAACCACCTCGAGTGCAATAGAGAAGGAGAAAGTAGCATCACCAACCAGTGAACCTATAGTTCAAAATCCTGGAAGCAAACAGAAATCAGCCAGAACCAAACATGTAGCTTCTACTTCTGCAAAAGGGTCACAACCCGACCTTACAGTGGAAGTACAGATAAATGGAAAAACCACTAGATGTCTCGTGGACACAGGAGCTGCTGTTTCTGTTTTGGATGCAGACCACATGTTGGAATTGTATGATGGTCACCCTCCACCTTTAAAACCAAGTGAGTCAAGGTTGTTAAAGACAGTTAGTGGAGAGAATTTGCCTGTGCGTGGAATATTATGTACATCCATCAGCATCGCAGGTGGTAACTACCCTTGTGAGTTCAAGGTTCTAGAAGGCGTCACGTATAAGGGTGTCTTAGGAAGAGACTTCCTACGGGCTACTCGTGCCAACATCAGCTTTGACAAATACACTCTGCAGCTGAAAGATACACCACCTGTTACTTTTTCAGAGGACCTTCTGGTACTGATTGCCCCAGTGACTTACGTCGTACCACCACGAAGTGAAACGGTGATTCCAGCCAAAATTAAAGGAGACGTTCCACCAGGAGCTATTGGTTTGATTGAATCTGTACCACGCTTAGCTGAACGCTATCACCTACAAGGAGCAGCTGCCTTAGTAAAAGTGACCGAAGGAGAAACAGTGCCCTTTCGCCTGATCAACCCAACGAGTAAGCCAATCACCCTATACAAAGGAGCTAGTCTGGGGACATTTTCCGAAGCTAGTGGTGATCCTGACTTCTGTCCTGTCGGAGATAGCAGTCCTATGCAGCCTCCACGACAGGAACAAGACGAAGTGCCAGTTGACCTACAAAGTTCATCATTGACCCAAGAACAACAAGAGCGCTTAAAGGCCCTGCTGAACGAATACAGAGATATTTTCGCCGTCACACCGGAGGAACTTGGTCGCACCAACCTAGTACAGCACCATATTGATACCGGAGACCATCGACCGTTACGTTCGCGTCCTTACCGCGTTCCGCATACACAGAAGGAAACTATAGAGAGCCACATTAATGATATGCTGAGCCGTGACGTCATACAGCCTTCAGCTTCGCCCTGGGCCAGTCCAGTGGTCTTGGTTCCGAAGCCCGATGGCTCTTCACGATTTTGCTGTGACTTCAGAAATCTGAACAAGATTACAAAGAAAGATTCTTACCCCCTGCCTTTGATATCCGAGAGCCTAGAAGCGTTGGGAGGAGCGAAGTTTTTCAGCAGTGTTGATTTGCTATCTGGATACTGGCAGGTGGAAATGGACCCCGCCTCTCGTGAGAAGACCGCTTTCGTCACCCATGCTGGCTTGTATGAGTTTACCACAATGCCTTTCGGTCTCTGTAACGCCCCAGGTACGTTCCAGCGCTTGATGGAATGCGTCCTTAGAGGCCTGACTTGGCAAATTGCGTTGATCTACCTTGATGACGTCCTGATATATTCCCGAACCTTCGAGGAACATTTGCAGCATCTTCGCCTGGTCTTTGATCGCTTTCGTGAAGCCGGTTTAAAACTTAAGCCAAGTAAGTGCCATTTTGGACAGACTAAGGTCAATTATCTGGGTCACGTGATCACGCCCGAGGGATTACAGCCTGACCCTGCCAAGGTCAAAGTAGTTCAGGAATACCCTGTTCCTAAAACTGTCAAAGATGTCCGAGCTTTCATGGGTCTCACCAACTACTATCGTAAGTTCATTAAAGGATGTGCCCAGATTGCCAGTCCCCTGCACGAGCTGACCAAGAAGGGAATGAAATTCGTCTGGACCGATGCTTGTCAAGACGCTTTTGACACTCTCAAGAAAGCACTGACGGAAGCACCTATCCTTGCCTACCCAGACTTCAATCTCCCCTTTATATTGGCCACCGACGCAAGCAATGACGCTATCGGTATGGTTCTAGGACAGAAACAGAATGGACGCGAGGTTGTTATCTCTTATGCTGGAAGAAAACTGAATCCTGCAGAACGCAACTACAGTGTAACAGAACGTGAAGCACTGGCAGTGGTTGACGGTGTACGACACTTCCAGACCTACCTGTATGGCCGCCAATTCACGGTATTTACAGACCATAATGCAGTTCGTTGGTTGATGAATATCAAGGAGCCAACTGGTCGATTAGCTCGATGGGCATTACTTCTCCAGCAACACGACTTCACCATTGAGCACCGCGCCGGTAATTGTAATGGAAATGCTGATGTCCTCTCCCGACGTACGTATGATCCTGTGGTTGCGGCCTACGACAAACCAGGTGTGCAGGTAGAGAGAATTTGGGAACTACAACGTAAGGATCCATCCCTAGCTGACATCATCACCTACCTTGAGACAGAAGAGCTGCCTTCCAATGGCGCTACAGCCAAAGCAATTATGCATTCCATTGACGACTACTATTTGGACCCTAGTGGACTGTTGTGTCACCTTTGGATTCCCAAAAGCCGCCGTATCCAAACACCAAAGTCCCAGTTGGTGGTACCAACCCCATTACGGCACGAGATTTTAGTTGGAGGCCACGACGATCCCTTAGCAGGACATTTGGGAGTGAACAAAACTTATGACAAACTACGTGACAAGTATTATTGGCCCAAGATGTTTGCCGATGTACAGCATTGGTGTCTGTCGTGTACGCACTGCCAAATGAAGAAAAGCCCAAAGCAGCGCAAAACCGCACCCATCCTACCTATTCCTGTAGAGGGACCATTTGACCGCGTAGCTGTCGATTGTTTGGGCCCATTTCCTGTCACGACTTCCAATAACAGGTACATTGTGGTTTTCTCCGACTACTTAACACGCTACCCAGAAGCCTTTGCCGTGCCTTCCATCGATGCACCCACGATTGCTGATCTTCTGGTCAACCAGATTATGCCACGCCATGGTGCACCCCGTACGCTGCTATCTGATAGAGGCTCCAATTTCCTCTCTAGCCTGGTGCGTGAAGTTTGTTTTCTGATGGGCACTAAGAAGGAGTTTACGTCCAGCTATCATCCTCAATGTGACGGATTAGTGGAACGTTTCAATGGTACTCTAGCGCAGAGTCTGTCCCACTATGTCAGCAGTGACCAGAAGGACTGGGACCGGTACTTGAACCCCGTCCTCTTTGGTTATCGTGTCTCCCCATCAGAAGTTACCGGAGAGTCTCCGTTCTATATGTTATATGGTAGAGAATCACGCCTACCAATGGATGTTTCCTTCTTGCCTCCGCGAGAAATTTCTGCCTCGATTGCTGAACACCGCGTCCGTGTTGTGGAGAATATAGAAATTGCCCACCGCATAGCCAAGGAGAATATTCAGCGAGCTCAACAGCGAATGAAGGATTACCATGACCTCCATGCTGTTCCTGCGAAGTACCAAGTAGGTGAACAGGTTTGGGTTTATACCCCTCGCAACCGTAAAGGCCTCTCTAAGAAATGGGCACATAATTATCATGGACCGTACAGGATAGTCAAATTTCTCTCTCCTGTTCATTGCATCCTCCATGCCTCAGATAATCGCCGTATTTCCACCACAGTCCATGTAACTCGCCTCAAGCCTTACGTGTCTCCAGACACACGGCCGATACGCCACCCTCCAGAGCTGGTTGACGAGCCATATTTGACTGAAGACGATTTTCCAGCAGACAGTTTTTTGGTAGAACACCAGGAGGTTATCCCTGAGTCCCAGGACCCTGACCGCGCAAGCATACCAGGAGCTACCAACGGCGTACTGCAGCTTGAAAATCTCCCAACAGCGCCCACAGGTTCCGTCCCGCATACACCCCAGGCCCCTGCCAATGCAACCACTGGGATGAAGACTGTAGTAACAAAGTCTGTATGCCGTCCAAGTAATGACACTCCAGAAAGAAACGTATCGCTCACCACGGATAAAACCCCAGATTCTGACGGTGATATTTATCAGGTTGAAAAGCTGCTTAAGCAACGAATAAAAGACGGCGAACATCAGTTTCTTATTAAATGGTTGGGATTTCCTCATGGTCAAAACAGTTGGGAACCTGCCTCCAATATTCTGAACAAGCACCTTATCAAGCAATTTTATGACCAGCATCCTCGTGCCACACGCTATGACGATCCGGATTTTCAGCCTCGAGTGACAGCCTTATTGGCAGAAGACACGAGTTCAAACTGCCCTGTAATCGCAGTTCTTACTTCTGGAGATTCTTATGAGAAGTTTGCGCCATTCTCGACTATAGCACTTCCAGATTAAGGGATAAAGCTTCTAGTTTATATAGAACCCCCGAGAGCATCATATCCGCTAGCTCGGTTATGGCCGCGGTTCTGGCCACGAAGAAAATCAAATACAAAATTACAAAAAGTTAAAACCTAAAAGAAAAAAAATATATACTTTTGCCCCGCTGTTGTAATAGATAATATTACTTTAATTGTACTTTTAATTTTTATTGCTTGACTCAGGAGAGTTTCAAGCTAAGGTTGGAGGAATGTGAGGAGAGAGAATTAGATAATTAAGTACGTTTTATATATTCGCTTTCGCTGTCGGAAAATATAGAAGTCCAACATAGATATATTTGTTTTAGTTCGTTTTGCATTTCTGAGTTACAGGTTACTGTTCCAGTTCATTGACCGTAATGGACACCTGCTAGTTTGTTGTAGGATCATAACTGTAATAAGCGTTCAACTGTAATTGCTACCTGCGATAGTCTTTTGTTAAACTGTTATCTACCTGTGTTGTTTTGAAAGTTATTAATCTTGTAAACGTTGAATTCCGTTAGAGCCAATCGAGCTTTCTGAAATGTATTAGATAATATTTAGTTAAGAATTTTTAATAGCTTTACGTCATCCTTTAGAATTGCGCTTTCGGCTTAAATAGTCGTGCCTTGTGAAATATTCTTTGGTTACATTCTGGCTGCATTCCGGTTATGTTCCGGTTGCATTTTGGTTGTGTTCTTAGATTAAAACGATATCGTTGGACCTAAGTTCTGAGTGCTGTTGACGTCTCTCAAGGTAATTCCCTGTAACAGATCCGGTACTGATCCCCGCAGCAAGAGAATTTCCCAGGTTTTTACAGAAGTGCTTTCCCAGGCCAAAAACCTATTATCACATTTCCTTGAGTACTGTTCAGCGTCTTGGAGGGCTCCAGGGGGGTTGGAAGAACGACCTTAGCGTTCGCGGTAATGTTATGAGAAAATTCGCCGTTCCACTGACAATTCTTTATTATTTGGAAAATTATAGGAAAAAACCGTCAGTAGCCTCTTTTCAGTTAACAGCTAGAGATCTTAAGTTTTGTTCTTCATTGTACTTTGCCGATTCTTTGTATACCTGAGGGTGTGCAACGCTGTTTCACTAACTTTCATTTAGAAGACAAGTAGTTCGTTATCGGGTCATTTGAGTTTCTTTTTATTATTGAAATCTACCCTCCGTTCCCTCAGAAACTAGCCAGCTGAACTACTTTTCACTAATGGAGTTTTAATGTTTTCTATTCATGGGATGATTTTTCCTTGCTGTCGGTAACACCAATTCGGAATTTCAAATTTAAGTATCTCGCTTTTAATTTCCTAAGTTTGTTCTATCTTAATCCCAGCCTGTGTAATTTTAATCCTAGCACTCTATTTTTAATTTTGGAAGCCTCGTGGTGTTGATTAGAATTCGCTATCTTAATTAAGTACTTTCCGCTCGTATTGTATACTTGGAGTTACATTAGCATATTGTAAACACTTGACGTGTAAAGGGTGATATATAAGCAAGTACGTTTGTAAAGCTTTTTCGATTACATCGATTACATCGGCTACATCGTTACGATTTTACAGCAGCTACTCCGCCGAGTATGTCAGTTTCACCCTCGACGTTAGAGTGCAGAATAAACTACTGTTGGACCAAGTTATGTCTCTTCCTTGACGTCCGTAGTGAAGACCATTGAAGTAGATCCTCGTGTACCAGGAAATCGTGACGAATCTCCGTTCCCGCAGCAAAGCAGTGCTCTCCAGAGTTAGATTCCCCCAGTTGTCAGTTCAAGTGTCCGTTCAGTCCGAAATTTACAGTGTTGCAGGAAAAACTTATCGTCACAGTGATTGGAGAAGAGTGGTACTTTGTGGATCTGCCAAGGACGTTATCAAGGCGCCAGAGCAGATTCAAGTTCACCAAAGACGCTAGTTGTTGTAATCCCTTGAGTGCGAACAAAGGATAAAAGCCGCTCAAGTAACGTGAGTACAAAATCAATTCTTTGTCCTCATATATGAAGTCCGTGAAGAAAGTTTTTAGGAAGAAACTTTCGCCGTATAATTTACGAAGTAGGAAATCAGCCGTTCCCGTAGTTAAAGCCAGTACGCCTAAAGTAAATAAAGAAGTACAAGCTTCGTTGTCAGAAGAAGAAAATTGTACATTGTTGTGTGAATTACCATATTATCGAAGTGTCATCCACGAGTCGTCGACGCACGCGTTAGATTTAAACGAAGAAATCCAGCCAAGTAAACCCAGCGACGGCCCACGTTTGTCCACCGCATTTTCCAGTCCAAGTCAGGCCGATGGTACGAACAGAGAAGCCATAAATATCAGTATAGATCAACGCCAAGAGTCATCCATTGTTCAACCGAGTTCATCAAAACAAGCCACTCCCTGTGGACCGCGTGTAACAAGCGATAGCAGTTCCTTAGAAGACTTCACTCCAATTGACTCCAGGCAGTTGCAGATTGGCCCTCAGATTGCTTTAGAAGTCGAAGAAATCAGCGAACCCGAAAACGAAGAGCCAGATCCAGAACAGAACTTGAGTTTCGCATACAACTCAAACCCGTTAATTAATTCACAGTTGACTAGTCACAGTCAAGTAGGAGATAGCATAAATTATAAAAAATCAAAACAAAACAAAACAAATACTCGCCGAGGATCTTGTTCCAGCGACGAAATCGGAAACGAAGGTTTTGAACATCCATCTACAAGTAGTAGCAGAGAAGACAGCGAAGAAGAGGAGAGTGACGAAGGATCCCGTACACCTTATAAACCAGAACCAGAAGAAGTTATGGATCCGCATTTAATTCAAACTTTGACCGAAGCTCTACAACGGATTGGACAACAACAACAGACGTCAATAGTTGTTCCAGAAACTATCAGGATACAACCTTTCCGTGGTTTGGATGGAGACGACGTTGTTGAATGGTTTGAAGTCTTCCAGAACCGTTTAAGACGGAGACGCATCCCCCTGGACAGCGAGAGTGCGTTAACAGAATTGGTACTCCATCTAGCCGGACCAGCCAAGGACTTCTACAGCGATTTAACCCCAGACGAGAAGGACACGCTCGAGAACGTAAAGCGAATCATGATAGAACACTACTCCAGCAGGGATCACGGCTATGGCCAGAGAGAATATCTGTTGAATAGGCGACAAGCTTCTAGTGAAACTCTGGATCATTATCTGACGGATATCTGTACTAAATTCCGCCGCCTTGGCTTAACAAACAAGGAGAAGATGACATATTTTTTGCAAGGTTTGCGTCCCGAAATCCGCCAGCTTGTGTACATGAAGGAACCGAAAACATTTGCCGAAGCCGAGAAAGCCGCCCGATTTGCAGAATCCATTTCTCGAGCTCCTCAATCGTCAGCCGCTGGCGCCGCAACTGAACACGAACTTATTGCTAACTTACTAAGCCAGAAAGCTGTCAAGGACGACAACGCGATTTTAACTAAGCTCGATGTCCTCATTAACGGACAGAATACCAAGACAGGGGACGATCAGATACAATCCTTAGTGTCAAGGCTTAACGGATTGATTGATAAAGCTACGAGACAACCAGCTGGTCCAATCACAGAAACAAAAACAGCGAGCCTGGCAGCGTATGCAGAACCCAACAAGAGGGAAAATCCGGAATTCATGCGCGAAATTCGACGAATGGAAGATAAGTTAGAAGAACTTTCTCGCCAGATGGATGCTCGGATTAAAGGGCTGGCTCGACGAAATCCGCCAAATCAGGTTGATCAGCCAAGACAACGAACACGAGAAGGTCGACCCATCTGTTATACTTGTGGAAGAGTTGGACATATTCAACAAAACTGTAACCAGAGGTCTTCACGAGAAACCAGTAACTACGACCGATTCCAGCCGAACCAGCAGCGACGTCAAACAAGTGAAAATTATCCTTCCCGCTCAGGCTACAATCAATCCCAACGACGGAGTGAATTGCCTTCTCAGTTCAATGCAAGTGGCCCGCGAATGGTCGTGCTCGATGATGGAGATTACGATGGTAGTTACGTCGCTCCATTAGAACAAAATACAATTCACCAGACAATTCCAGAAGAAGGAGGCGTGTTTCCAAGAATAAACTGGAGCGATGTCGGATCGCAAATTGGCAAGGAACTATCTCAGCAGTTGCCAAATACGTCTCACTTGGTCCCAGAAGTGATCCAGCAAGGTCAAGTAAAGGAAAACCAGTCGCCAACTGTGGTTATTGAAGTATCAAAACCAAACTCCGAAAGTGATCAACAAACAATGGAGCCAAATAATGAAAACAAAGCAACTTGTGAAGTAACAACCGCTGCCCGTCCCGAGCGCGAGTTACCTGGAAACCTGGAAACTAGGCCCAAACCGGAAATACGTCAGCCCCTGGTCACTAGTCCACTGAAACCGAACGAACTCAGTGGAAACCAGAGGAATAACCCACCACAGAGTCAGACAAAACATGATGTCCCATTTCCTAACGCTGTACGCCGTACCAAAACCAGAATTACAGCAGACACAGATGTTATTGTTGACCTGTGTACGGACGGGAACATGATCAGAAATCCCTCGGATCCAGATCCCTCTCAGCCAAAACATAGTACTTCCCCCGGAAGAGAATCCACTGAAGTCAACAATGACAGCTTGCCTAACCACAGGCAAGATCCTATACAGACAAAACGTAAAACTTCACCTTTAACCGATGAACAGTGTAACCTTACAAATAGTCAAGCCAAGCCACGTGACCTAACAGTCACCGCCCAGCTAAATGGCCAAGACATTACATTACTCGTAGATACCGGAGCAGGCATGACAGTAATTGATGAACAGTTTACGCGAGACATCTATAAAGGTCAACTACCCAAGTTGGGCTTCCCAGGTAACCCAAGCAATCAGCAACCACCAGGATTGCAAACAAAGTTAGAGAAACTCTTAGGAAAAGTATCAGGAAAATTTGACGGCAGTCAAACCAGAGATGGAAATACAGGTAGCATCGCCACGTTTTCAGAAGCCAACAATAGAGAGATGCCGGAATTACTGAAAGAAATTCGCCGAATGGAAAACGGTTTAGAAAATCTGAACCAACGAGTAAATCGCATGGACCGCCTCGCCCGACGTAACCGCACCGTGTGCTATAGGTGTGGACGCACTGGCCATGTCCAATATAACTGTTACTATTATTACCAGCCAGAAAACCCGTACGAGAACCAAGAAGGGAGCCAAGAGTACCATGCGAATTACAATCAGGAAGGAAATCAGCGTCTGGCAACTCATCCCTCGGCGCGTTTGTCCGTATTAGATGCTCAGTATGCCCAGCGAGTTCTAAATTACCACGACAACAAAGTAAGGAGTTCAGGATCAGCTGAACAAACCTCCCGTCAGCCAGTACGCACTTGCAACTTAACATCTGAAGGAGAAGAAAACTCGTCAGTTCATGTATTAGCCGCGCTACCAAAGCAAGACAAGACAAACAGCCAGGAAAAAGCAGCAAGTACAACACAATCACAACAAGAAGTGAAGCTGACAAGAGCCAATAAGCGACAACCACAAATTTCACATAAGCAAGTACCTTTGCCCGCAACAAACCACCGTCAATCGAAGTCAGCAGCTCAGCCAAGCAACGATTTCTCGTCTGGTAAAAAGGATTTCAAGCTAAAGTGCAGTGATCTAACTACAGAAGGTGAAATAGCAGGCCAAGCAGTTCAGTTACTCGTGGATACTGGAGCGTGCGTATCAGCCATAAACGAACAGTTTTTCACGAAGATTTATGGTCAATTCCCGCCTAATATGAGCGAAGGTTCCTTATCGGCTGTCCAGACAGTAAGCGGAGAGAAAGTCCCAGTCTTAGGAAAGATTACGATACCTTTACAGTTGCAAGCAAGAGAATATACCTGTGAGCTTCATGTCATGCAGAACCTGACCTACGATGCTATCCTTGGTCGAGATTTTCTACATAAGAACGGAGCCCTTATTGATCTGGTAGATGGTAATCTTTCCCTCAAAGGAACAGGATACGTTGGAGAACAAGCCAGCCCAAAGAATGTGCCAGTGATGGGAACCTTCCTTTCCGAGCATAACTTGAAAGAAAAGAACACTGTGGCCAGTTATGCAAATCTATCGCCTTTCCCAGAGATTTTAGAGTCCAAATTTGTTCAACGCAATGAAAAGAGCAAATTGATGTTTTCTAACCAGTCACTGCTACTTTTGCTGCTCATTGTCCTATACCTACTGACTGCTTCATGCACGCCACCCACGGAAAACAACGACAAGCCCGTTATTCAGAAACTGCCCAAGTTCTTCATCCAGGAAACCCCCAATGATATCCTTCAAGGTGGTCACGAACTTTGTACCCCAGTTAGCCTAGCAAATCGCAAGAGATCTGACCAGAGTGAAGCCCAAAATGAAAGAAACGTATCGAGAGCTAAAACGTTGAAGTCAGCCGTATCGCTCTTTGAAACCGTTGATGTTCAGAAAACCTTAAAGGCCATGTCTTCAAGCAAAGAAAACAGTTCTAGGTTACCACAAGAGATTCATGTCTACCGAAATGTAAAGAATCAAGAGAGCCAGTTTACCATTGACCAGGAATTTTGAGAGAGGAAGAGGTGTTGATGACATTGAAGAAGTAACGCATTATTGACGCATATAGACAAACAGGTTAATGAGAAATATATCCTCACAGAAATGAGATTATAGGAGGGATTTCAGTGTCGAAGTAGACAAGTAGACAGTTTTTCCAAAAGAGACAAGCTAATGGAAAGAAATTTGATGAGGAATATTAAAATACAAAGAAAGATTTTTAGGAATTTTCTGGAGACCATTTTAACGCTTGTAAACCATGTTCAGATAGTCAAGTTGAGTTCTAAATTCCTTTTATACTTCTTGCTCGACCAGGAGGTCTCGATTTAAAGGTGGGAGGAATGTTATGAGAAAATTCGCCGTTCCACTGACAATTCTTTATTATTTGGAAAATTATAGGAAAAAACCGTCAGTAGCCTCTTTTCAGTTAACAGCTAGAGATCTTAAGTTTTGTTCTTCATTGTACTTTGCCGATTCTTTGTATACCTGAGGGTGTGCAACGCTGTTTCACTAACTTTCATTTAGAAGACAAGTAGTTCGTTATCGGGTCATTTGAGTTTCTTTTTATTATTGAAATCTACCCTCCGTTCCCTCAGAAACTAGCCAGCTGAACTACTTTTCACTAATGGAGTTTTAATGTTTTCTATTCATGGGATGATTTTTCCTTGCTGTCGGTAACACCAATTCGGAATTTCAAATTTAAGTATCTCGCTTTTAATTTCCTAAGTTTGTTCTATCTTAATCCCAGCCTGTGTAATTTTAATCCTAGCACTCTATTTTTAATTTTGGAAGCCTCGTGGTGTTGATTAGAATTCGCTATCTTAATTAAGTACTTTCCGCTCGTATTGTATACTTGGAGTTACATTAGCATATTGTAAACACTTGACGTGTAAAGGGTGATATATAAGCAAGTACGTTTGTAAAGCTTTTTCGATTACATCGATTACATCGGCTACATCGTTACGATTTTACAGCAGCTACTCCGCCGAGTATGTCAGTTTCACCCTCGACGTTAGAGTGCAGAATAAACTACTGTTGGACCAAGTTATGTCTCTTCCTTGACGTCCGTAGTGAAGACCATTGAAGTAGATCCTCGTGTACCAGGAAATCGTGACGAATCTCCGTTCCCGCAGCAAAGCAGTGCTCTCCAGAGTTAGATTCCCCCAGTTGTCAGTTCAAGTGTCCGTTCAGTCCGAAATTTACAGTGTTGCAGGAAAAACTT
The DNA here is from genome assembly GCF_042242905.1 of Orbicella faveolata. Classification (NCBI taxonomy): domain Eukaryota; kingdom Metazoa; phylum Cnidaria; class Anthozoa; order Scleractinia; family Merulinidae; genus Orbicella; species Orbicella faveolata. The sequence continues at coordinate 23,474,104 of NW_028301576.1, read as the reverse complement.
ATCGTCACAGTAAGGAGATGATTTGGGATCAAGGCCTCTAGAGAAACAGGCGACGTGGTTTTGTCAGTAGCGAGTGGACGGCTGCTTGTCACTGCTTCAGCTTCACACATAAATGTTCTTAGTACTTTGTCGTTCAGCTGGCTCCCGTTCTTTTCCAAGAGGGCCAAGAGGACGCTTTTAATGGTCCTGATTTGTCTCTCCCACACGCCTCCCATGTGACTGGCTGTGGGAGCGTTAAAATTCAATTCTATACAGTCACAGTTCATTTTCCGAGTAGGTCGGACTTGATCTTGTCTTGATCCATTTCACTGAGAGCTTCTCATGATTCTCGTTTTGCCCCGATGACGTTTGAACCTTGATCTGCTCGAAGTTGGCGTATGGGGCCACGCCTACAGAGGAATCGTCGCAGTGCGTTTAGTAATGAGTCGGTTTCCAATGTAAGACAGACTTCTGAATGAACGGCTCTGGAGGCCAGGCATTCGAAAATCACATCCCTTAACGTACCATTGGCCGAAGAGATCGACGCCGCAGTAACTAAATGAAGGGGATGGTTCTAGTCTTTCTCGGGAAGGTCAGCCATTTTTTGCTCCTGTATTTGCAGTCGTTGGCAGGTAACGAATTCTTTATAAAGGTTGAAACAGCACCGCTAAATCCAGTGATCCAATAGCCGGAGAGGCGAATTCCGTTGAGGGTAAAACCTCTCCCTTGGAGCTGAGTCTTCTCATGAAAATCCTTTACGACGAGCTCGTTGACGTCTCCTCTTCTTGGAAGAATGACTGGGTTCTTTATATCCTCAGGTAGGCTAGCTTGCTGACTTCTCCCACCCACTCTTAGAACCCTATGTCTATCTAGGAAAGAACGAAGGCGGCAGAGAGTGTTTGCTTGTTTCACGACTTGATTTCGCTTTCTTTCTTCATCTCTTTTCTGTATTTCTTCGTTCTACCTGAGGTTCTCAAGCGCCTTGATCTCATTGTCAAAGACCTTTACTTGTATTTGCTTTACTATTTCGCGCACAGCTTTCTTCAGTTCTTCTATGCAAACCGGCTGGTACTTCTGAGTTGCAAAGGTTTTCACATCTGTCAAGTGGATCCCTTTCCTTTATTTCATTCTCTCTCGGAGTACGTCCCGGTATCTGCGGCAGACAGCTACGGCTCTCTTTGCACGGAACCGATCTGAGAAATAATCAAATCGTTGTAGCAAGGATGCTGGGACTTCATTCGCTGCTGTCGTGAAAACAGAGATTTTCTTGACTTCTTTATCGTCAGGTGATAGCTCGAGAAGTTCATACCTCTCCAGCCTTCGCTGTTCTCCCACAAGAACGTGAAATTCTAGTTTTAGAAGACTGTTGTATTGATCTTCCAGAAATTGTTCAAAAAGAAAAGCTGAATTCATTAATATCAGTAACATCGTTTTAGTGTATCTGTAGTCTCTTGTCATAACTGTTGTTAATTATTATTTGTAATACCGTTAGTTAATCAGTGGTCTCTAGTCATTGTTGTCAATTTTAATTTCTTCAGTTCTCTTGTTGCCTTAAGTTGTATTTAGTTGCGCTTAGTTGTACATATTTCCTGTAAACATGACCCGCCTAGATTAGCTCAGCTACCCGCGGGCATGTTATAATCGTACTTTTAATTTTAAAACACAATAAAATGTATGTAGGTAATTGTATGTATGTAAGTTACATCTTACGGGAGATCTATGAAGTGAATATTATCAATATAGTTAACGATAAAGTTAGGGTCAGACTGGATTTCAGATTTCTTTTGCCCTAAAGAAACCCAGGTTCTCTTGCACTCTTACTTGGAATTTACTTTCATCAAATCTACTGCTTCATCGATTTGGCCTTCGGTTACTCGAAAAAAAAAAAAAAAAAATCCGTGACGCACACTACCTTTTTTGTGTTAAATGTCGTCCTAAAATTGTTAAACTATTTTTTTTTCCACTTGGCTGTGACGCGTTTTTATCCCACAGCTAGTTTGACAATGTTATGACGCATTTTATCATCAAATCGATGACAGATGCATACAAAAGCTGGGCTAAATAAATAGAGGTTGGCTTTTAGCGCGCTTTCTTATACGGTGTTTTCTAAAAGGAATCATCGAGGTTTTGTTCTTCGTTGGCTTGTCTTTATATCATTGATTTAAGGATCGCGAAAGTCTGGCATCCCATTTGGGAGCTGATCAAGACGACACCGAACAGTTGAAAACAAAGTGCTTTTACAGACCGTGAACACCCAAAATGTTGATTTCAAATAATATAAGCATACTCAAAATATAAGTAAAGTTTTCAACTCAAACTAAAGAGAAAATCGTAACCATTATTGTTAGTGCGACTTATGTTGAGTAAAGTTTAATCCGATTTTAAGAGAGCATCCATCTGAAAACCATGGAGTCCACATCGACCCTCTCAGATTTTGTTCAAATTCTTTGTAGGGTTACATAATAAGGTGGTAATGCAGTGGGTGGAATATTATCACAAAATTCTTTAACGTCTAGGAGATATCGCGGTCAACGTGCTCATGATCGAATTAAGCCCAACAATTGACCATATTTTGACCCATTTTTGGACTAAAATATTTGTAAAAGCATTGAAACTTTCCTGCTCAAAATGCTGGTGTAATTAATATTATGTAATTAGATTGCAATGATACCAACTGAGATTTCAAATGACTTAGTGGTCTGGTAACATACGCATTTTGAAAATAATACCCTGAAGGAAGTGTTGGGCGGAAAGGATTTTAAGGTAAAAAAAAGGTTTGAAAATCGCTGATGCGGCATTGTTTCAAAAGTTTCTTTACCTTTATGAAGCCTTTATCGGTCAAAAAATACCAGCAAAAATAAGTCTGTAAAGTTTAAAACGATCGTGAGATTTTGATGGACAAAAACGTGCTATATGTCAGTGCAGGAAAACAAAGAATTACAACGAGTGTCATAGCATAATGGATACGCCTTTTGAGTAAGCACCAGATTAATCCATATTAACAATTAACTTTTAAAATTATAGCTGTTAATGTTAATCAGTTATGTTGTTATAAAGTACGCTCGGTATGAAAGCCTTACGACGAGGAAGGCAGATAATCAAGCCCCACTGAAGTCGCCACATACCTCATCGATCGGCTGCACGCTTACATTCACGGACAAATTAGTCCAGAAGGAGGACAAACCTCTAAGCCACTAGTTTCATTTCTGCCTGGCATGCAGTTTCAATCACCAAAAACAATTCGTAAGGCTTAAAGATGCAATTATCTCGTTAAACGAAGGGCTACTGCACTTTATCCCTTCCGGCGCCATTTTGTTTAAGACTAGCACCCAGCCCCTCAAGACTCTCATGAGTGCTTTGTACAACTCTATCCAGATACGTGTCAAATCTAACCCGACTCATCGAAAACTCGATTGAGCGTTAATCGATACTCCTGGTGTGTGATATAGCGTTGCGCTCAGAGAGTCAGACAAAACTTTTAAAGCACGAACTTTTATTTGCATAGGAATGAGGCGGTCTGTTACATTTTACTCGAGCCGATCGGGAATTCAGAGCTGTCTAGTTCTGGAGGATCGGTCGGTTTCTAGACCTGTTCCGCTGGATTTATTATCCCTGTGATATTTAGTAAAATATAAGCTCGGGAGGGGGGACTCCCATGTAAAAAGAACGGGGGCACTCGTCGTAAATTTTGAAAAAAAAACCCTAAGAGGTTGCAAGATCCCGTTTTGTGGGCGAGGCTTAAAATATTTTTCCACCCCTAAGAGATTCCAATTCTTAAACAGCAAATTAACTGACACTTTCATAAAGCCTCGTTATCCAAACTGAATGCACACTCTTTTATTGAAGAAATGTGAATTCCCGGTGTAAATGCGACAAAATTAAAAATCAGTTGATTGTCAAATATCTCCTGTCATATTTTTTTCGGCTCAATACCCTAAAAGGTACTGCGAAAGCTTCTGCTGTGGACTTTGTTAGGTTGAACACCCTAAGAGGTACGATAACCACTTTTTAAACCCCTAAAGGTACGGCGAGCACCCCTGTTCTATTTATATGGGAGTACCCCCCGGGTATAAGCTTCTTTTTTTATCAGTTTCAAGGTTTTCCACAATTTCAGCTCTGCCTAGTTATGTTGCGACAATGTGAGCCTACCCGGATTTGAGAGGAAAAAGTTGACCGAAAAACGTATTATTAAGTTCACACTGAAAGCTGACAATTGATGGCATTATTCATTGCGGTCAAAAGGTCAGCATGAGTTTTAACTATCATCAACAACGCGTTATCATGTGCCGTTTGACAGGGGAATCGGGAAGGGGGCAAATAGTAAGGGAATCTCCCGCCTCGTCAAACAAACAAAGTTTCCATTCCGCTTCAACACCCACGGATGTGGTTTTATAACAGAGGACTTTAATGGTACGGTGCTGTCTGGTCTTTGTACCGACCAGATACACTACACTCTTTCTTGGAATGCCCTCTAACGGAGCGTTCAAAAGAAGCCTAGCAATAATGTGATTGGAATCAGGCTGAAATTTGATACAAAATACGGCCGTAAGATGTCACAAGTGACATGCTCTCAGTCTGCCACGTAATCAATCGTTCCAGCTGGTGCTTTACTTTATAGTAAAACAATAACGCAAAAACTTAATGTTCTGGTGGTTACCATTGCATGGAAAAGAAATAAGTAATATAAGATTTCGTTGCGGAGAAAAAAAAATTGTTGTGACTGTTTGAACAAAATACCCGACTAGATAGTACAACAAGTCGGTGAAGTATTAAAATGCTTGGATGTGACGCCGCCAGCTGGCCGCGTGGCTCGATAACATCTGTTCAGCAAAATTATTATGGTGTTGGGAATACAACAAAATGAGGCTTGGTTGCCAAACGAGCTTTGTTACTTATTCAACCTTCAAGGCAGTGATTTCTAAATGCTATGATGCGGCCTTCTACGAAAACATCTCACTTCGGTACGAGGTTTGTATGACAACTACTCAGAATTACTCAAGAGGGCTCAACTACCAACACTAAAGAACAGACGCCTGCAAGATGTATGCACCCTTATGTATAAAGTCAAACACAAATTATGTCCAGCCTACATTAGCAACATTATTAATACTCATAGCACTTCTTATTCCTTAAGACAAACTGATTTCAGCATTCCTAGATATAATACAGCAACATATGGTCAACATTCCAAAATTATGGGCAAAACTGCCTAAAAATATTAGATCTGCAAAAACTTTGAATAACTTTAAAAGCACTATTACAAAGTTTGACGTTATCTCTCTGCTGGACGACGGATGTATCCATTGTTCCTGCTGTTCATCTATGTAGTTAGTTGTTAAATAACTATTAGGTGATAATATTACGATAGTATGATAGTATTTATCAACAAATTAGTTTTTTTGATTCAATTTTATATTTTAATATTTCTTAATTTTACTAAATCTTAGGTGAATACATTTTACTTTATATTTTAGTCTTCCTAATTAGTAGAACACTTGTGCTCAGTTATTAAGACTGAGACTTAAATAAAAATGTCATTATATTCATTCATTCATTCATTCAACTTATGATTTTTGCGGCTTAACTATAAGCCAACTAGCTAACAGTAGCTTAAATACTGTAAAGTTTATATGAAATATTTCATATATGAACTGCGGTTATAGATGAAAGTTCGAATCCCGTTGAAGCCCTGATTTTTTTTTCAGGCTTCGTCTTTCCAGTTGCTTAAATTGGAAATTAACTGCGATGATCATTCTTCACTTTCATCTATAACCGCAGTTCATATATGAAATATTTCATATAAACTTTACATCATTTCACTCCTCACGGGAAGACATGAACTCAATTAATTGACCTCGCTCCCAATGTGTGGCTTCATAGCTCAGTTGGTAGAGCATCGCACCGGTATCGTGGAGGTCACGGGTTCGAATCCCGTTGAAGCCCTGATTTTTTTTTTTTTTTTTCAGGCTTCGTCTTTCCAGTTGCTTAAATTGGAAATTAACTGCGATGATCATTCTTCACTTTCATCTATAACCGCAGTTCATATATGAAATATTTCATATAAACTTTACATCATTTCACTCCTCACGGGAAGACATGAACTCAATTAATTGACCTCGCTCCCAATGTGTGGCTTCATAGCTCAGTTGGTAGAGCATCGCACCGGTATCGCGGAGGTCACGGGTTCGAATCCCGTTGAAGCCCTGATTTTTTTCAGGCTTCGTCTTTCCAGTTGCTTAAATTGGAAATTAACTGCGATGATCATTCTTCACTTTAGTAACTTAAATACTAACAAAATAACTAAATTGGAGTTTCAAAATTTTCATAACGATGCTTCGCTTCTCGTTAAGTAACGTTTTATCTACGTATCATTATTTCCACTCAATTCTGACAGTACTTCAGACCAGGCAGGCAGACCAGTTAGCTATTTGCAAGCTTGACCGAGGAGCTGAACTGGGATCTACCAAGAAACGACTCCAGCTTAGTGGTCAGAGCGGGACTTGAACCCGCGACCCCCGAATTTTAAGTCCCGCGCCAAAACCACTCGGCCACGCTGCCTCCACAATTCTGGAGAAGAACAGAATAGTTTTCAAAACCAAGACCATTCGTTATCCCAAGCCAATTTTGCAAGAGTATATTCCATGTTTGTTTCTGATTCGATGTTCATTATTCAATGTCTTTAGAATTCTTTGACAAATATTTGCTATTTCCTGATTACTCCTCTTCAACGTACGATTTGGACAGGGAGATTTCGCTAAGCATTGTGAAGACGATTTGGGCTTCAAGGTCTGATGAAACCCGGCCATGGCATTCATAATCATCCTGAGCTAACAGTCTATGATAGTTTTTCTGTTTAGTTACCATTGTCAAAGGATTTCAGTTAAAACGCGATCTTGTCAAATTTATTCCAGTGGCGAAATCATATGTGCAAATATCACTAGTAGAATCCTTTTGCTGTCATTTATTTAAAACGTCTCTTTTGCTTAGAGACAAATCAATGAAAGTTTACATGAAAGGATCGTCTGAAGGTACTCCATTGTGAACACCATCTGAATATTCCACACAAGAGCATGATGTAATTGTGATAGAGTTGTTTGCGCTGGAAATTCGATCAAGGAGGAACATGTGTTCTTTTCGGCGGCGCTTTCTTTTTAATTACAATTTAAAAGACTACTCGCAAAAAGCAGAAAACACTACTTGACAATAACCTTTTTACCATAACTGCAGAAATTCTCACGCACTCATTGGCTAATTTTTATTGTCAATAAGCGAACAGACACATGAATTTAGAATTTGAAATAATGGCGGAATAGATACAGTGGAAAATCTCGTAACTCGAAACCCTCGGGGGAAGCAAAAAAGGTGTCCGTAACTGAAGCTGGTCGCTTATGACAATGATTCTCGTATGTAGCCATTTGAGGTATAAAGGATACATACAGCGGCTTACCTATGGGAGCTTACCCAGTTAGCAATAAAAAAACAATTGGAATGTAAAGAGAAAAAACAAAAACAAAAAAAACATGTACCATTACTTGTACACAGCACTGTATACTAAAGTATCAGGACTGGCCCTTTGGAATTTAGAGGAACAAATCATAATTGCAGCCTGCATAAACATTAACAGAGGCTCTGGATGGAGTTAACTGACAACTGACAAATGGCCAAAATATTATTAATAATAATAATAACAATAATAATAATAAATATTAATAATAATAATAAATATTAATAATAATAAAAAATAATAATAACAACTTTCAGCTGACAAATAGCTGAAAAAAGTAGTCAGATTTACTAAAAACTGAGAAAAAGCTTTATTCGTTATTCGTTTGAAATTTATTGAAAATGTGTATTTTTTCGGTGGAAATATTATTACTGTAGCCTACTGTAACTGTAATTGTAACTGCTTGATGTTTAAGTTGTTTAGATTGTTTTTAGATCGAAACTAGCAGTTCTCTATTAAGATAATTTTCCTTTAAGTCTGTTATTATTAATCATTTCCAATTTGACCCTCATACTATCTGTTACATATTCCTCAATTGAAGGCCACGCCCTTCAGGAGTCAGGGAAAATCGAAATTAATCAAGACCATCGACGACTGACAAACAGTGTATACAAAACCCATTTTTCTAATTGTAAATGGCCACAAATCTTGCACCGTACCGCTTTTCTTTGATCTCTTGCTGTTTCTGTTTTATTGACATATTTTTAAAATGTGTTACGTATTTTTATGTTAATGTAAGCATTTCTCTTTTTTAAAAAAGAAATTTTGCATCCCAATAAAACGGGTGTCATATTTCACCCCTTACTCCCCATAACGGCCACTTCTCTACACTTACTTTCTTCCTCTATACTCGAGGTGGCCTTTTGATAGGGGTCCCACTGTATTGTTTTTAAAAGGAGTCAAATAGCACTCCACTTAGCTGACAAATGACAAATGGCCCAAAATTTAATTGACAACTAATAAATGAATAACATTTTAACTGAAAACTGACATTTGCACCACCACCCCTCATCCATACCCTCTTAACGGTCTCATTGCAACAAAATGCAGTGATGCAGTTTACAAATGGTTATGAATATCTTTCATAGTCAGGTCCAATTCCTTTCGGGTGTCGGCTTACAGGAGCTTTAAAACAAAGGAAAACTCTAAATAGTGAGACATTAAATTATCTGCGGCCGCTTACGGAAATGTGTGCTAACGGGAATGAGTAAATGCAGAGGTTGTATTGGAGTTCAAACGCGGGTTTTGTGAAGGCGGTCGCAAGTTCGACGCATGGTGTACGATCGACTCTAATAAATTTAACTTTATTATCATACTGTGAGGCGCGGTGGCCTCATGTTTAGTGTGCTCGTCACCGGATCGAGCTGTCGGGGCTTGAACACTAGCCGGGGACATTGTGTTGTGTTATTGGGCAAGACACTTTACTCCCACAGTGCCTCGCTCACCCAGACACGGTATAAATGGGTACCGGCGAACTTAATGCTGGGGGTAACCCTGCGATGGATTAGCGTCCCATCCAGGGGGAGAGTAGAAATACTGCTAGTCGCTTCATGCGACAGAAACCGGGATAAGCTCTGGCCTGGTGAGCCACTTGGCTCGTATGCAGACTTGCCTTTACCTTTATTATCATACAACAATGCGTCTTTTTAATCTCACAATTAATGCGAGACATGTTTTACTTGTTTCTTTGTCTATTGCAGAGACCTATCGGGAAATAAATATATGTTATTTGCCGGCTGGGAGGTCCGTATGGTGAAAAACTGTGACCGTGGTCTTGAAAATGCTGCCCGAGGCCGCAGGCCGAGGGCAGCATTTTCAAGTCCGAGGTCACAGTTTTTCACCATACGGACCGACCCTAAGCTGGCAAATAACATGTTTATTTTTTTCTCCTGCGGTAAATTGGTTTTACAGATTACAAATGGGTTTGTTCACGCAACTCTTGTCACTGAATCGGCTTCCACGCCGTCTACTAACGATTTGTAAAAAATCTCGGCAACGAGCGAGTAACTCAGATAGTACACAAAGAAAGATGTATTAAAGAACAGATTTTTTTTGAACTACTCTATGTTAGTTGCATTTATTTCACCAGTTGAGTTCTCCAAAATTGTTTTTGCGGTGTGAAATTTCGTGCGAAGTTTGAAGTTTTACTACAAAAACAATTTCTGTCAGTCGTTGCTTTTAAAATCACTTGAAATCAGACTTTTCTACCGTAAATTGAATAGCAGAAAGCGAGGAAATTCTTTAAGTGTATTCGACAGAAATTCTCCTAAATACAGCAACGATCAGCGAGGTAAACTCGACTGAAATTGACTCAAATTTATGGCGAGAAAAACACAGGATTACGCACCATTACAGCGCCAAGCTACAAACAACCCAGCACACTTTCACAACTTCAAAACACTCAATTCAATTTACTTTCAGTGACTTTCCTTGCCATTTTAAAGTGAACAGAGATAAACTTTCGTTGATTAATCGTCCATGGACGTGTAAAAAAGGCAAAAGATTGACAACTACCGCCAACTTTTAGGAGCGAAATTTAGGCTGCGAAGAAAAAATCCGGCCCCTGGGCCGTATTGTAAAAAGCTGGACCGGTCACGTGCGTATGATTAGCCAATCAAAAATTCGAGGATTTAGGAATCCGGCCCGCTCAGATACTTGAGAAAAAAACAATATTCGGAATTTGACAGTGAATGTTTTCTCCGGTTTAGTGAACTTAAGACTCCTGTAATTATATCGATTGACGTTTTAAATAGCAACTGCTTAATTCTAATTACATCGTTCAAGTTGTAATATAGTTCGGCATTTTCCGAATTTTCCTCTCGAAAGGTTGGACAATTGCTATGATAGGTAAACCCAAGGGTTTTATGATTATTTTATGTACAAAATGAAAGACTGTTTTAGTGTTCCTATCGGGTTGTAGCAACACGAGTGGAAGTGTACAAGAACGAGAAATTCTTTGGGAACACGAGCCGATACGCATGCACGGAGCTTAAAAATTTTGCCAAAGTTCTTACAGTGTGTTTAGTGCTGTTGTTATTTTCGGACATAAACGAAAAACTGCATCTTAGTACGAGTTAACTCTAGTCAGATTGGATTTATCTTTAAGGCCAGAAAAATGCATTAGTCAAAGTTTGACGTAGAATTCGATGGAAAAAAATGTCCTTATTTTATCGTGTTCAGAGATATTATCTGACGCAAGTGGACTGAACTTGGTAATAGAAGGTGTTTTCAAAATTTTCCACATGGACAAAAGACGGTTTTGCATTTTCATTTTTCGTTACTGTACGTGACTGAAAGCTTAAGACATTTACAGTTTTCGAAATCACTTTCAGTAATGTCAAATACATTCTAAATGAGTGGAGTCGTGTCTATTTATAGTCGAGCCGTCTTCGCAGAAATCATGTCCTGAAAAATGAGAAGCTATCCTTACCGGAAGATAACATACCTTACACGGCAAGAAGTCTGAATATGCTCACGTGAAGAATAATCTTATGTGCACTTCTGCTGCTTGAAAGAAGGGAAGGACGTCGAGTCGTCATAACCCGAAACAACTCGACGAAATTTGCTGTTCAAGAAGTCGACTTTACTAATGATACGCTTTAAGCGAAACACGTGTGCAAACAAAATAAAACCGCGCACAACTGAACCAAAACAAAAGAAATGAAAAATAAAATGATGCAATGTATGTCTTGTTCTATGAACGAAAGCAGTCTTAAATATACTTTTAGGCATGTGATACATTTTAAGCGATACCCTCGTAGACACAAATAACACTACGAACGCGTGCAATGTATATCTCGTTCTACAAACCAGTGCAGACAAATAATGTATGTTTTAGGTAAAATACTCATGTAAACAATCGAAAGTACAAACGCATACAAAGTAAAAAATAAAATGAAATAATAATGATGATAATAAAAACTACTATCATCATCATAACATTAATTAACATATTCCATACAAATTGGTATATACAAGGTAAAAGTAAGTAAAAGTAAAATAAACTATTAAAACCTATTTCAACAGTGTTTACATAATGGCTCCCTCCTGGGTTTCAACGTTAATATCGGTATATTACGAGGTAAAAGTAAATAAAAGAAATAAACTATTAAAACCTATTTCAACAGTGTTTACATAATGGCTCCCTCCTGGGTTTCAACGTCAATATCAATGTTCTTAAAGTCCCAAAAGGCTTTCCTTCTAGCTCTTGAACCTCTTAGGCAGATTAGTGCGGATCTTAGTAAAGCGAAGGATGTCCTTGCTCTTGTCCAGGAGATTGTTTTAGCATAATGTTCTCCTTTCTTGATGGAGATCAGCTGCGCCAGTCTGGAATGGTATTGCAAGCACTCGTTTCCCATGCCGCCTGTTGACGTGAAAATAAGGGATGTAAAAGTTCCTTGTTCGATATCCAAAACCCTCCTCGCGTAAAGGCGCTTCTTCTCGTTCTCATGATTGCGGTATATCTGTTGGAGCTCTAGGTCCCTATACGAATCAGCATTAGGGTGACAAACCCTCACGTCAAAGAATGCTGATCGTTGGTTCTCCCAGAACCCGCGCGCATGAATATCTAATCTCGCATCTGGAGCTCGATTAGAACCTCTTCCCAGCTGTTCACCCGAGATGTCTTGCAGGACAGGCTCAATAATAATAATAATAATAATAATAATAAATAAATAAATAAATAAATAAATAAAAATACGTGTAACACTACTGTAGAGTTTAAACCAAGCCCAGAGAGAATTATGCTCCATAAATGTATAGCTGGCGCATACAAAACGAACCTGCACTAGGCATGCCTCGTTCTATCATCGTGTGCAGATTAAAAAGTGAACCGTCTTTTTTATGGAAACACATATGCGTATGCAATCTCTAGCTCAACACAAGAAACTTTAACATGTATGCATGTGTACTGACCTTGTTCCAAAGGCCTGCAACGCGGAATATAAACAGAGTGACGATCCAACCAGATCGTGATGACCTTCACGTCTTAGAATGTTGCGGAAATAGTAAAGACATGGATTTAGACTGAATGAAAGCACCCAGAGGGAAAGCAAATTTTACTATTTGGAAGCAAACATTATGCAGGAAAACAAAAGCATAATTGTTAACAAGCCTATCTTTGACTGGGTTTTTTTTTTACTCCTTGTCAATGAAATTTTGCGATTTTAAAATCTTAAGCAGTTAAATTTGGAAGTTCTAGAGATATTTTTTTTTTCTGTTCTGCGTTTTTTCGCCGTTTCAAAAATCTTTTGCTTTTATCTTTGGCAGTTCAATTTTATTGGCAACAGAACAACATGAAAAAAGTTATTTGCTGGGTTTGGACGGTCCACCTCGAGAGAAATTTTGCGCTAGGCTTTGAAACAACCTGCTTTCGGCCTCGGGCCGTACTCAAAACCGCGCTCAGGTAAAGATACTTTCGATAGGGACCTCCCGCCGACAAATATCATACGTTTATTTTTTTTTTTTTTCCAAGAGGCGCACGGTAACGAATCTCGCAATCTGATTGGTTTTTAACGCGGTCCGGAATTTACTATCTCTGACCATGGCATGCTATCAATACAGATGTGCCCGTAACCATACAAATAACGAAATTAAGAAGGCCAAGCGGAAATATTTTGCTGCAAATCTTCATCATCTTCTTGCAGTAAATCGAAACCTAGAAAAAGTGGCATTTACTTAACAATTTGTTCTCACGACATCCAAACAAGGTAAAGAATATTTCGGAAAATAAAATTAGAGAACAACCGATAACTGAATCTCCTGCGATGGCCGAAGTATTAAATCTGTATTTCTCTAGCATTGGTGAGAGACTAGCCTCACAAATACCGTCGTTTAACATAGAACCTGAGTCCTATATCGAGCCAACTGAAACTACCTTTCCTATGAAAGCTTCGGCAGTGAACGTAGTTCGCAAACTGTTACTAAAACGTAATGAAAGGAAAGCTATGGGCCTAGATAACAATCCAAATAAGTTTTTGAAAATGGCTGCCAACGTAGTCGCACCATCGCTCACACAAATAATTATAAAGTCAATTAGCACTGGTTTGTTTTCAACTTAGTGGAAATTAACAAGGGTGACCCCTATTTTCAAGAAGGGAAAAAGGGACGACCCAAACAACTTGCGACCAATTCCTCTCATTCCGACAGTCGCAGAATTTTTGGAAATAAATTATATACGACCAGCTTTATGAATATTTTCCTATTAACAACTTGCTAACTCACTGCCAATCTGGATTTCGATCTCTACATAGTATACTTACTGCATTGATTGAAGCCACAAATAGCTGGTCGGTCAACATTGACAGTGGTCAACGGTGTTATCTTTATCGATCTCAAAAAGGCCTTTGATACCATTGACCATAGCCCCCTCATACGGAAGCTGCATAAATGTGGTGTTGCCACGAGTAGTCTCAAATGTTTTGAATCATATTTCTTCGACAGTAGCCAAAACTGCAGCATAAATGGCCATTTGGCGGGCGTTGCCCTAGTTTCTTGTGGTGTCCCAGAGGGTAGCAACCTTGGACCCCTGCTACTCTTAGTTTACATTAATGGTCTGTCCAATTACCTCAGTTCAGCCTCTGCGAGGATGTTCGCTGACGATACAAATATAACCATAGCGGCCAGTGCAATAGCTGACCTTGAAATTGTCGTTAACTTAGAGCTAAGAAAACTTATTTGCTGGCTTGTAATCAATATGCTAAGCCTTAATGTTTTTAAGACTGAATTTGTGGTAATTGAGTCAAATTAACGAATACATGCTCTCTGGAATAACCAAATTAATACTCATATCGCAGGCAAATCGAACGAAAAAGTTAAAGAAGCCAAATCAGTTGGCTTGGTAATTGACGAACACCTTTCATGGACAAGGCATATAGACGAAATGAGCAAGAAGATGTCCTCAGCCATAGGCGCCCTTAAAAGTGTAAGACCATTCATCTCTGAAAGTGCCGCTCTCCAAGTTCTACCAAGCGTTGAATTTACCCCACTTTGGCTATTGTAGCTCTGTTTGGGATAAACTCAACGTTACCTTAAGAAAGTTCGCGCGAAAATTTTCCAGTCGACGGATTCTTTTGATTCCTTTACTGCACTCAGATAATGAGATACTTGGGTTAGAAATGCGAAAAAAAAAAAAGAAAAAAAAATGGGAATCACCTACTTCGTTTCAGAGATAAAGCGTCTGGAAAACTACCCTGATTTTGAAAAAATTGGCACACGTAATTTAGCATGGTCTACGCGGGTTTAAAGTTTAAAATATTCAAGGTGAATCAACGAAGGTAAACGATCTTATTACATCTTATTTTATAGAAGTGGATCTGTTGCGTAAATAGTTCCAAATGATGCCAACGTTTTCACAAAACTTAACTCCGCCCCACAGATAAACGAAGAGCTAAAAAGAACGGAATTCGACAGTGCATTTTTCACTCCAAAATAGGCTGCCAGGGTCATTACCAAGTCCAGTTATGACACAAGTGCCAGTTTGTTTTGTTAAATAGACTCCGCTTGAAAAATCTTTCCACGCGCGGAAAAAAAAGATTAAGGCAATGTAGATGTTTAAACTGAACAATTGGGTGAGTGGGGTCGGGGGTGGAGGTGGAGGGCTTACTCCGGCGTTCCTGCAAACTTACTTAGCATCCGCAGTACCGTATAATCTAAGAAATTCTGAGCTCAAACTAGACTTGCCCAAGTCGCATACAGACTACTGCAAGCGTGGCTTTGGCTAAAGCGGGGGCGTTATTATGGAACACTGCCCGCTTATTTACAGAAATCAGACTCTCTCCGACGCTTCAAAACGGAAATTGACCAACTTTATAACAACTGTCAATCAGGCTCCCACACGGCAATCTTGTAAAACAATGTTCTTATAATTGAACTCCTTTTTTATACTATAATAATAATTCACTGAAGATTTTACCGTGTTGAAATAAATAAAGTATGTAACTACATATGTAAGGTATTAAACGGGGAGAAAAGAGGGTTGAAATTTGTCGTGTTGATCATTTTTCGTGTGTAAAATAGCGGCAATCCCCCACCTTGTCCCTTTTCATACTTCCATCGACGATTAATCTACACAAGTTTATCTCTATTCACTATAAGTAAATTCAAAGGAATGTTTTGAGGTTGTGAGTTTTTTTGGTTGTGCGCTGTAACTGGGCGTAATCTTGTGCTTCTCACGACCTACACTTTTAAATTATAAAAACTAAGTCCATTTCAGTCGAGTTTACCTCTTTGATCGTTGGTTGGTTAGAGGTGAACTAAAAGCAATAAATGTTAATTTGTAAGATATGTATCTCTTCTTTAACGCACGCCTCTGTGTCTACTATGTAAGTTACTCGTTGCGAAGATTTTTTAGGAATGGTTTCTAGACGGCACGTCAGCCGATTAAAGGACACGGTGGCAAAAACAAACCCACTTACAGTGTAAGCCAATTTACCGCAGGAAAGAGAAGAAAAAATTGTTATTTGCTGGCAAAGGTCGTCCGTAAAGTGAGAAACTGTGTCCTCGAGCTTGAAATTGCTAACCCCGCCCTGCTGCCTAGGGACAAAATTAAGCTTAAAAGTGAACATATTAGTTCGTTGGTTACTCATATTCATTGTCTAGTTCAAAGTCTGGCCTCACATTAATTGCTATTCTGTCTAAAAGATATCTATTTTGTCGTGACTTCGTCTATATCCCAAGAAAAAGTGTTAACCGCAGGGGATTTGAAAAAGCTCGAACGCATGGAGATGGTCCTGGGAAAGACAAAATTGTTTTGTGCATATTTCGCGGCTCCCTCGAGCGCAGAAGAAAAGTAACTAGTAGACAAAAAACGAAACGCCTGTAGATGGACTAATAGTTATTTATTTATTTATTTACTTATTCATTTATCTATTCATTTATTTATTTATTTTATACCTGTAAGTATATCGATTAATATTTAAAATATTAAGTGCTAAATTCCAATTACATCGTTCAACTTGAAATATAACTCTCCATTTTCATAATCATATTGTAGCCAGCAGTAACTTTGACAGTCTCAATGCAACAAAATGGAGGACCATAGCTTACGAATGTTTATGAGTATCTTTCAAAGTCAGGCCCAATTCCTTTCGAGAGCTTAAAAACAAACGCGAAATCGAAATTACAAGGCCTCAAAGTGTCCGCGGTTGCTTACAAGAACGAGTAAGCGCTGAGTTTGTACGGCAGTTCACACGGGTTTTGTGAAGGCGGTCGTAAGTTGACCTGTCGGCTTACGAGAGTGTCCGTTCAGGGGCGGTCCATTGTATTTGGTTAGACGTATGGTGTATAAGATCAATTCTAATAAAAGTAAACTTTATTATCATATTAAAAAGTGTATCCATAATCTCACCACTATCGATATATATATATATTTTACTCGTTTCTTTATCTATAGCAGATACTTATCAAGAAACAATATCTGGAATTTGACAGAAAACGTTTTCTTCGGTTAGAGCAAGGCTTCACATTTCAATGCCATTTTCCTCAATGTTAACCTGATCTAAGTAAACATTCAGTTGAATCAGGATGAACAAGGAAATGCCCACCCCACCCCACCCATCCCCTCTTTTTCTCCACATTTGGTCAGGAAGGTGGCGTTTGGAGGATGGTCGATGAAATCCTCATTTGATTTTTCTTCTACGAAGTCACGTAGAGATTATTTGTCATAGAAAATATGAAATGTGGTTATTGCCAAATCAGTTTTCTAATAATGAAAGGAAAAAACCTCGCTCTGATGCAACAGAAGAGGGTTGAAGTAGCAAAAATTGTCGGCATGAGCTGCTTGTTTTAGGCCGTCTAAGGTCAACAACCGTCTGCCAGTTTTCGTCATTATTATTTGTAAATACTCATGGTACTTTCTGGTACGCTTTGGTAGCATATCAGGTCAGTTTGGTCGATTGGCGATCGAAACCTAACAAGCCTGCTATGCTGACGAAGCTTAACAAACAGGGCATGATTCGGTATTTACTCTTCCCAAATTCGGCCAAGTGACCATGATAACGCAGCCATATCAGGTCAGTGACTTGATATCACACCGTGTCAGGAGAGTAGGCACGGTTTCTGATTTGCTGATTGCTAATTTGGGAGCGGTAGATCATAAAATCGAAGACAGGCAAAAAAAAGAGCGGTCTGAGTTTATTTAATAGAGGTATGGCGTTTATTGCGCGTTTTATTCCAAGATTTTTTTTTTAGAATTACCACGCTGTTGTTGTGTGTTATTTATTTATTTATTCATTTATTTATTTATTTATTTTTTGATTCAATGACAGGAAAAGCTTTCTTTCAATCATTATGATGGACTCACTTCAAAGTCTGGCTTCCCATAAATTGTGAATTGGCCTCAGGTTTTAGTGAAACTTCGCATATCGATGTCATGTTCTCAGTGTTATTCTGATCTAAACAAAACCTTCCAGCACAGCGATAAACAAGCAAATGCCACTCCACCCCATCTAAAGACATGAAAACTATCTTCCATCCAGAAATTAGCCCTGAACCAAGAGAAGATCAAGGTACAAGGTACTTACCTTGCTCTTGCTCCAGAGGACAAGACGGTTGGAACTGTTTAAGTAATGATGTGTACCTTAAGAAATAATTAAATAAAAGTTAGCTTTATTATTTAGCCGTTACAATACTATTTTACACTCTGTACTCTTAAACTCGATATTGATGCTACGTATTTTTTTGGTACAAACTTTTGTTTTGGTCTATCGCAGATACCTACAAGGAAATAATATTCAGAATTTACCAGAAAATGTTTTCTCCGGTTTGGGGCGCTTGCTCGTTCTGTAAGTATATCAATCAGTGTTTTAAAATCTAATGGTAAATTGCATTTACATCATCCCAACTCACCCTTGACTTCTCTTTTTTGTTTTTTGTTTTTCGTTTTTTTTTACACATTTTTCTCTCGGAAAAGTGAGGCTTTAGTGAGCTTGCAATGCCTGTACAGTATATTGAACAACGTTTTAAATACTGGTAGGCCAACGATATCCTTAAATTCTAGTTTGGCTCCGAAAGCTTAAGGCAATAAAACAAAACACGTTATTCATTCATTCGTCAACCTCGATCTGATGTATTATTTCTTACCCCTCTCACCCCTGTTAAAGGTAATAACTAAGGTACAAAACTAGCCCCTCTACCCCGTCTTTTATTTCCGGCCAACTTCAAACATGGCTATTCCCCGCATTGACTTCATGTTAAAAAATGTTAAAAAAATGTTCAATGTTGTTGTGTATAGTAGTCAATGGATACAGGATATATAGGCCAGATGTTAAAAGGATATGGGTTACTATTATTGATTACTTATTGATGACCTATTGATTACTCATCGATTACTCATCATTGCTCATCAACTATCGTTGTGCACTAATATTACAAATTTCTTGCTTTTTGGTACCAATATTTTGTAAATTCTCTTAGTGTTTGTCTTTTATAACAGACGATCTTGTTTACGTAATTACGCCTATACTTAAGAAATGGTAAGCGTGCAGCGTGCAGCGTGTAGCATGCAGCGTGCAGCGTGCAGCGTGCAGCGTGCAGCGTGCAGCGTGCAGCGTGCAGCGTGCAGCGTGCAGCGTGCAGCGTGCAGCGTGCAGCTATCGAGTTATGGATGCACGCGGGAGGTTGCTAAGCACGAAAGAAGCGTAAGAGTCACACGAGGCGATAGCTGAGTGCGACTCTAGCTTCCATAACTGGATAGTTGCATGCTACACGGTTACCATTTCTCTGATAACTTTCAGACTTTTGAGGTAAACCGCGATAAACCGCGCGAAAATGTGTATTCAACAATCTGACAAGGCGACATATCAAAATTTTTCTTGAATAGGGGCGAGGTAATAGTTCCTCGGGCAAACAAACAATTTTAAAGTGCTCAGTTAACCTAAACATCAAGCTGACAACAAACGGAAATGGCAGTCGGTAAAGGCGTTACTCAAGAATTCGTTAAGGTAAATTTGGATCAGTTTACCGAAGAATTGAAAACAAACTGCACATGGTTGAAGCTTTTGGTGGTTGAGCTTTCTGTCCTTCACGGCCTTTTCGACGAGAGAAAAGAACAAAATGGAATCAGCCATTTCTTAAAAGCGAGAGTGGCGAAGAAAGCGAACAAAACACCCCTGGCTTTGAGCTGCTTGAGATGTCAGTTATTCAATAGCCGGTTTGTGGGGTATGTTTTCTTTTCCACTTCCTTTTAAATGTTTGATGAGTTGCGCGTCTAAGGCTGAACTTGAACACATAAATGGCCTTTAAAAACAGGGCCTGAACAATCGATGAAACCGATGATCGGAAAATCAATCGATCAATCGATGACAATCAATGCCAATTAATCGATTAATATCGATAATCGATGAACAATCGATGCTCAGGTTTTTTGTGATTATCGATTTCATCGATTATCAATTTTTATTGATTATCAATGCCAATCGATCAGTTAATTGACATCGATTGTCATCGATTGGTTATCATTTTTGATGCGTTATATTTTCAGTCAATATTTCCAAAAACACGGTCTCGTTACGCATTTTAATGAGGAAAACTGCGATAAAACTTTATTTTTTTCACGATGGTGATTGATACATCGTGGAGAACATGGGCATACGATTTGATAACAATATCAAATCTCAATTGGCCATCAAATTGATGAATTGTGATGAAACTGAGATGAAAGAAGATTAAAGGTCACTCAGTGCTTTAAAATTGAATACCATCCAATGCAATGCTGGCGTCATATTTTAAAAAGTAAAAATTATCTTAAAACACTAACATTAGTTATGATTTGCCTTTCAAACTGTATACTTGAACTGTAACATGAAAATGGCAGTTTAAACGCCTTGAAAAAGAAGCTCCCCAAAAGAGTCTGGCGGCTAGAAGGTTCGCTCATTAGTTACACTAGCCATAGGCAGCACAAAACATGTCTATTGGATACTGGTCACCACAAAAGGAATGTACATTTACTTGCGCAAACATTGAACAAGTCAACAGCATCATCAATAACGCAAGAAACGACGAAAACAAACAAATTATTTCTTCGAAAACCAGAGTTGCCTGAATTAAAATCAATGCATAAATAACGTAAACGTAAAGGGCGTTTGCCATGTACGCCCTGAGCAGGTCAATTAAAAACAGTACAAGCAATAACAGGTGGATCAACCTTTCTTTCTTTTCTTCAAAATAATAGAGAATTTGTGTTGGTCGTACAACACGTTGGACACGACGAAACGACGAAGAAGTAGACGTAGAGTTGGCTCTCGCTTTTGCAGTGAAAGAGTCAGCAGAATCTGAGTCCGAACTGTGGCCTGTAGATCTCTCGTGACCGGTGGTAACTGTGTTTCGGACAGGGGCTGTACATGTTGTGTTGTTGGCTTTTTCCCTGGCAGCTCTAACTTTCTCGATCAGGACTCCTTTTTTCCAACTTTTACTATACGGCTCACCCATTTCGTCCAAAATCTCTCGCAACAGCCGAATAGTCAGATCTTCCGGGTTTCCTTTTTTCCTTTTTTCATTTTCTTCCTTTTTTTTGTGCCTCCCCTCTCTTCTTTCTCTCTTTGTCCATTTCCTGTAGCCTTGGTAATTCCTTAAAAATTTCGGTCAGGTCAACGTATATCGGCCATTTCGGCTGCGAACCACTCACTTTTCCGACTACTTTTATGATGGAACGAACATGGCACCAATTAAAGGTGTGAGTAGGTACCACTTTCCACCCAAGAGAAGTTTTTTTCTCAAAGTTCAATCCCCTGAAGCAAATGGTTACCTTTTCTAATTTTTTTGAACCTGATCTCCATTCGAAAACCGGAAAGTTCGATTTTAAGGAGGGTGATCTGACAATCCTGACGATATGGCCAACTTGTAATCCTTCTGATGGAAGCCACAATGCAACGATATCGTTCAGGTAGGTACCGCTTTCAACACGTTGAGGGTCGATTAGCTTTTCAATTTTTTCATAAAAATCGTTTCTCGCAGATTCCATCCAACGTGCAAGGCGTGAGGTGGCAGGACGGTACACTTTTCCTTCCTGTAATGACAGAAATTCCGCCATATGATAGTATTGCCCTTCGTGCTCTACATAATTTGGACGAATAGAGTAATCGGTTTGATGTTTTGTGCTGGTGGCTTTTTTGCTTACTCGAAGAC
>NW_028301576.1:23437500-23450000 GCF_042242905.1 Orbicella faveolata | reverse complement strand
CTTGCCGTGGCTGAATCTTTCCGCTCCGCTTCTTTAACATTTTCCCTCACTATTTTCTCTATGGAAATGTCCAAGGTTTTTTTTATTAGGTTTTGGCACCGTAACGGTTGAGGTTGTGGACTTTGCAATCGACCAGCCAAGTCTTGTCCCAAGTTCTATTTCAACTTGCATTTTCGTCTTTGACTCGATCTAAAATTAAAATTGTTACATTTAATGAAAATTACCTGGAAAATAAAGGTACAAGAAACTGCATGATTATGGCCAGGCGCCCAGAAAAATGTTATACAACCGGGAGGGAGCCGTGGGAATCGATGAAAACATTTTTGTCAAACCCAGAAGAAAAGGCAAAGCTGCTGGATCAGCTGAAAGCGAGCAAAGGTGAGCACTTTACTGATTTTCATTGCGTTGAGTTACAAACACAGCAGAAACAAGCATCTGAATATCTGGAATCTCTCCCTTTGTTCTGAAACAGACAGCGGCGACAGTGGAAACAGCAGAAAGCCAGGAAACTGCGCCGCCAAAGAAGAAGCGAAAGATTTTTGACAAGGTCGAATTGGCTAGTTTGGACGCAGTTTATCAAGCTTCAAACGGGCTGCCAACGAACAGTATGATTGAGCGGTTGGCCGAATCTGTGGATATAACAAAGACCCAGGTAATTATTCCGAGTTCTCAGGAGTTCTGCATAACTGTACATGATCACTTTATTTAAGCTTACCTTTCGGCTTTGATCGTTGTACGTTGTTTTCGTCGTCTGGTATCCATCCCGCTTTCACTTGATGGGCCTTTTCCCCCGTATGCCGTTTTAGCAACCAAACGGCTTGGAAAGTTTTTTGAAATTTCAACGTTACTTGGCATGCATCGCACCTTAAGCTGTTTTTAAAATTATCTGGGGATGAAATCGAGTATCCTAAAGCCTTAAGTTGCTCTTGAATAGCATTGTTGGTCTGATGAGGTGCGCTATATGTAGTTATAATCCTCAAAAGAAAAGTGACCAGAACGGGAAGTAATATCATGGTTGAAAATCGCTGAAAATCGAAACAATCAGCTCAAACTGCACGCCATTGTGACCAAAGCTCACGTCACCCGATGATTCAGATCAGTTGTTCAGATTCACACCTTAACCGAGCTGTCAAATGACCCGAGTAACCGCGGGAAAAATTCCTGCGGCTCGTCTTTTGTTTTCATATTCAGATTGTATAACGCGTAACGCATTGTGCAATGAAGTGTGAAAATGTAGACTGAAAAAAACGTAAATTAACCCATGAATGATATACTAAAACATTTAAATTTATTCTATAGGTAGAAAATTGGTTTCAGAACCATCGCCGAATGGCGAAGAACGACGCATACAAACCAGGAGAATTAAGCCTGAAGAAATAAACTTTATCGGACTTTATTCATTGCTTACTTTATGTACCTTTGCAGACCTTTGTTAATAAAATGATTTCCGAAGCCTATTCACGTTTATTCTGGTTTATTTTATTACAATTCAGTATAATTACATCACCCACCATTCAGAGTTGACGAGCTGACTCGTCCCTAGTCATCTCTCCATCGCCAGACTAAGAGACGGCTGGGGAAGAGTCAACATTCTCGCAGTCTCTCGAGAGTTATTTTGCAGTTCTTTCCTACGTCTGGATATCTTTAACACTAAACACTACACTTAATTATTCTCAGAAATTTACACGGATAAATCAGATAATAAATTTCATCTTGCACGGCGTGTGGACAGGACCTGTTGGAAAAATAGGAAATAGTGAAAATATAAAATTCCCGAAAAATCATATCAATCAGATATCAACAGTATAAAGGACAGCGAAAGGAACAGCTAAGCGAAAAGGTGTGTTGTTGACTTGTGTTTCTTCAAAACACTGTTTCAAACTGTTCAAAGTCTGTCAAAGTGTGTTTCTGTTCTTGATTTTTGAAACCATTCAACTGCATACAAACAAATTCAACAAATTCGAACAAATTTGAACAAATTCGAATCATCTCAAACATTCGCGCGTACTGCGAGTGCGTATACGTACATGCTGGAACGTGGCATACCGAGAATTTTTTAACGCCAATCGATGACAATCGATGAGTTGCGACCACTTTTGTGTGATTATCGATTGGTCGTCGATTGGCCGATACCAATCGATGACAATTAACTAACAAGGCATCGATTGTCATCGATTGATCGATTGATTTTCCGATCATCGGTTTCATCGATTGTTCAGGCTCTGTAAAAATGATCTCTGTCAGTTTCGTTGTTTGGTAAAATAAGCTTAAATGTACGGTGGCCCATTAGGGACAACTTTACAAACCAGAAAAACACAAACTAACAAAAAATATCACTGCAAACTAAATCAAAGATACTACGAATGAAGTCAAATCAGCACTGCCAATGAAAGATCGAATGCACTCCTATAATTAACGCATGCACACCTCCAAAAAATTAAACGCACACTGCAAATGAAAGCAAAACGCACACTGCTAAGTGGATTGCAGACTGCAAATGAAAGCAAAATCAATCTCCAAATAAAGTAAAAAAAAAAATCTCACAGCAAAAAAACTGAACGCACACTGCAAATGAAAGCAAAATCAACACTGCAAACAAAAGTTAACCGCACGCCACACATGAAAGGCAAATAAACTATGCGCACGCATTTCAACGACAAGGCCTGAGACCCAGTAGTAAGCTCTAAGATTCGCGCCCTTTTTCGAAGACAGAGTTTAATAAATATGGCGTCCAGTGGAAACTCGAGCAGCTCCAGCTAAGACGAATCGGCTGAAACAACTCAACACGGCGATTTACCTCGTGGGTCAGAAAGAGATGTTATTACGTATTACTTTTACAGAGGTCTTACGTATAAGCATATTACTCTGATGTTGGAGAAGCAACATAATATTACAATGAATCAGCGAACTCTTAAGCGAAGGTTGAAAGACTACGGACTTAAGAGACGTGAAAAAGTAGACGAGGAGCTCAAGGAACGCGTCAGGGATCTCATTTTACAAGAAATATGTACTGGTCCTGATAGCCTTAATGGCTACAGGACTATGTGGCATGTCTTGCGTCTCAGACACCGGATTAATGTTCCTCGGCGATTAGTAGAGTCATTATTAAGGGAGGTCGATCCTAGGTGAGTTGAACACATAAGGAGCCGTTGCCATCAGCGCAGGATGTATGTGTCACCTGGATCCAACTTCTGCTGGCACATGGACGGGTACGATAAACTAAAGCCGTTTGGCTTTTCCATTCACAGCTGTGTCGACGGCTTTAGCCGAAGAATTATTTGACTCGAGGTCCAACGATCGAACAAAAATCCAAAGTGTGTAGCAAGGTATTTCATTACGCATGTCAGAGCGGCACACGGATACCCGATGCGCGTCTATACTGACACCGGCACTGAAAACGGTCTGGTTGCTGGAATACAGTGCTATTTGAG
The DNA here is from genome assembly GCF_042242905.1 of Orbicella faveolata. NCBI lineage: Eukaryota > Metazoa > Cnidaria > Anthozoa > Scleractinia > Merulinidae > Orbicella > Orbicella faveolata. Next base: position 23,446,569 of record NW_028301576.1, on the reverse strand, counting down.
GGCTGAAGGATTGGATGGATATGTAGGATCGAAGTCTCACAAGTATGTATCGAGAACTAGGAATCAACGTATTGAATGTCAATGGTCACATTACAGGAAACAACGTTCAAGTTGGTGGATGGACTTCTTTCAAGACCTTCGTGAATCGGATATTCTCGATCTGATCAGTGACTTGCATAAAGAGGCTATTTGGTTTTGTTTTGCTGATCTGCTCCAGACTGATCTGGATAAGGTAAAGGAATATTGGAACAGTCACCGGATCAGGAAGTCAAAGCATGCCACTGTTTCCGGTGTTCCTGGCATGATGTACCTCCTGCCTGAGGATTTTGGACACAGCGACTGCTTGGTTCCAGTACCCCACACAAGATCACAGAAATGGAAAATAGGTTTGAAGGATTCGATAATGAAGATGATGAAACCAACCTAGTTTTCTGCGAGTATTTTCAAAACGTCATGGAAAAAAATAGCTTATCCCACCCCACAAGCATTCTGGAAGCAGGAATTCTTTTTGAGAAGCTAATCAAGTTCGCAAAAGGTGAACCCGAAATTTCTCATGTTCTGTGACCGGGGAAAACACTTTGCTGAGGACTCCTGTGGAGAGAGGAAGGAGGCAAGAACATAATAGTTCATGCACTGCTACCAGCCAAATAACATATTGTGGGGTACCAGAAAATATCCCTACTCACCCCAAGGCCTTGGAAAGTCCATAGGGGAGGGGACTTTCCAAATCCAAAATCTTCAAAGAAAAAAGTTTGAACCAAAACTGGAATATCCGGAAGGCTGGGGTCAAACCAACAACAAACCTCTGCGGGAGGAGTATGGATATTATCTGGAACAACACAATCATTTCTCACCATAAAATGGTGAGAGGCATCCTCTTCAATGGGATATGGGTATCATTTCACCTTCCTAGTGTAATGCAAACAAATTTACATGTTCATTTACTATGTTTCAATTTCTGCATCTATGTCCGAGATATACTGAGAATTTTGAACAACCCATCTTCAATGACAAATCCATGTAATCCAAACAACAGGCTGCTTGCAAGTTACAGAATTTTAACAAATTTATTGAAACCATATTACTAATTAATACTCGAACATTCTGTCGGAAATGGCTTTGGCCAACACTTGGAGACAATGAAAGGTCATCTTAACTCTGCCAAAGGTCTTTTCGTGTGTTATTGCAGTGTCCACGTTAAATTTAAAATCACTGTATGTGGTCATGTGAGCCACCGGTAACTGTACCCAAAGGGCTCAAGTAGAAACTGTTGGGAAACAAATTTGGTGGTCAGTGCTGCAATGAATGAATTTTACTGTCATGCCAAAACTGTTCTTCCCTGAGGGTAAAATTGGCCTCGTGGTTTTCCCAGTAAGGAACTGGAAAATATCTTCAGGGCCGTCGGTAGACTCATTGTCCCCTGTACAATAAGACAAAATATAAAAAGCTATCAGTACTAGTTTATACTAACAATTAGCAACAAATCTATCAGTACTGGTTTACGATAGGTCTCTTTGCACTCTCTAGATTATGAGTGAAACACAAAATGAGATATATTAACTCCGGGAGAGGGAAGTTACCCCCTATAAATATTGCAGGTGTGGTTGTTGAAAATTTTAAAAACACCCCTAAAACAACAAGAACAACAACAGCAACTTCATTTCACCTCAAAGGCACCAGACTCTCATTTAGTGGGTGTTGCCTCCTAAGAGGCACAAATTAAAAAAAAAAAGCACTGGCATTACTGTTTAAAAGGGAATAATTCAGAAACAAAAGCTATTTGCAAAACAAAAAACGTTTACAGTTACTTTCATTTTTTACATCCATAAACGTAAAGGCCCCTAAAAGGTACCGGGACAGCTCTAGCAGAACCCTCAGTGGTAACAATCTGCAAATGGTACCCAAGAGATCCCTGGCCTTTTTGGGGGGAGTATTAGCTGTTAGCTCTTGGAGAATGATGGCCATGTCCTGCAGCATGTCCCCATATATGGTATTTTCTTAAAAAAAACAAACAAACAAACAAATCGATAACATTTATCACTTTCTCCAAAAGTGAACTTTTATAGGAAACCCTGACTCACTTTGGCGTCCTAAAGATCTGGAAGATTTGTCTAGCACCACTCTTGGAAGAATTGCTGTTCAGATTAAAATCGCTTTTAAGGAATATACACTCATTTTGACAATTGCAATTTTTGTATTAACTGGCCGATTTGAGATAATAAGGTACTCATGACTGTCTTCTGTTTCTTCAACATATTGATTGAAATGAGCCATTATAGCTGTTTCTTGTACTTTGTTTGTGGACCCTGATTGCGAGTATTCAGCATTTAATGCGTTCATCAAGTATGTAGATGTGACCTGCATTCAAACCAAAAAATTTAATCAGACCATTAACTTTGGGAATTCATTTGGGAAATCAATTAAACTGTTCAGTTATATAGTAAAAACTTTAATACAAAAATTATATGCCAAAGGATGAAGGTGAACAACAATAACAAGACAGGGGATACATGACTGATTGTGTGGAACACAGCTGTCTAGGTACATCAATAAACTCAAATGCTCATCCCTTTGAATGGCAAAATCTTCCAAACTTAGTGAGGGACACACAAACAGCACAAGTGATTAAAAGGGAGGAAGGAAAACTTTACAAAGATAACAAAAAACAAGGCAGGTGTCATCCAGGAAACTCTTACATTGTAATCCTCTCCTGGTACAAAGAGTTTTTGCATCAGTGATGGATATTCTTCCATGTATCTCAGAAAACCGTGAAGCTTCAGCCCCTCTCTCATCAAGCTCAGCTTTCACTCGCATAATGGTGTTCTGAAGTGTTATAACCCTAAAAACAGATTCTCTCTGTTACATATGCAAAGTCAACCATGACATGCAATATCACTGTTAAATTCGAAGTGAACAAATGCGGAAAAGTTTCTGATCCCTAGGTAGTTTCCTTAAAAACTGTTAGATAAGTAGTACTTACATCTATTTCACATTTCAGATTTCAGGGTGTTTTCCTGAAGTTATAGAAACAAAGGTAGAGGTTAGGGAGAACAGTGCAAAACTGAACCACTGTCAGCTGTTTCCATTTCTGTTTGACATTCTCCCAACTAACTACATGTCTTTCCTTGATCTTTTAAATACACAGAGAAAATGTTCTATTTATTAGTAATTGTTTAATCCACGAAAAAGCTGCAGCATTTCAATGGAGTTACAGAGAATCGCTGCCTTTAGCCAAAGTAGTCCATAATAACTGACAAAGGACATGGATGTAGCATTTCAAATGATGTAATTACATGCAAAAAGGCAACAGTTAAATACATCTTGGGATACTGTAAATGCTTGTACCTTACAATAGTGTCCTTTTTCTCCAAAGAAATTTTGGATGTTAGGCCAGTATTCATTAAAACATCCATATTTGCATCATCTTGGAAAATGACTTGTAGTTCTTCATCGCAGTTCACTTCTTTAACCTGGTGACATATCATTGTCAGAGGTGGTTCAATACCTAAGACTTATTACATGTGTAAATAACTTACTTCTATGATCTCTCTCTGCAGTTTGTTAGCATTTTAAAATAAAGAATAAAATGGCCTTTTTTCTGATGTAAACAAACATCCTGTAGAGAGAGTTTTGGGAGAATTTTAAAGTACTACCATCAATTTTTGCTTTGTTTTTGCCAACAACCTTTGCATGAACTTTGGAAAGTCGTGCTGAGTTTGTGTTGGTTAATCATCATGCTACATATATAAGGGTTTTGTATTACTCTAATCTGTTAAATTTAAATCACAGAAATAAAATGAGGATGATGATGATGATGATGATGATATACAAGACATTTTCGATGAATATACAGCACACAAGTAATCCATATAAGAAAGTGAGAATGTTGTGTAAATCAGTAGCAAAACGAGCTGAGATATACAAATGTAAAGCTTTATGTCAAGCCATTGTACAAGGGAATATTATTACCCTTTTCACTAGAGTCCTGAATCTGGATTAGCAATATCATCATCTGCTAGTGATATGTCTGTGATTTCTGGAGTACACAGATAGTTGTAAACCCAGTTACTATAGCTAAGAAGGCAGGTGGTGGACCCTCCTGGAGAACTGACATTGCCATGACTTGTCCAATGGCTTTGAAAGAGCCATTACCCACAGCCTCAACATGGGGTCCAGGTGACAGAGCGCTGTGTTCTGTGCCCTCAAATAAGTTGGTCTGGACAGCTGCAACAAATGCTGTGGAAAATAATATTTAAAGAAAAAAGTCTTCAAATGTATGCTAATCAAACAGACTTAGTTACAAGACACATCTTACTTCTATTTATTATATGGAGAAGAGTGTTTTACTGGGAACTAAACCACTCGTAGATTCCATACTCCACTTCATCCGGGACCCAAGTGGCGTATTTTCCGTATGTCACCTTTGTGAGTGTCGTATCGTTCAATGAAGTCACGATTCCCGCCGTTTGCTTTTGTTGAATTGGTTTCTCCATATAATAAAAAGAACATTACACGTTGGCTCGAAGATATGAATTTTATGTTCTCGTGGCAAGAACAATATCTCACTCGTTGGCTTCGCTCACTCGTGAGATATTGTTCTTGCCACTCGAACATAAAATTCATATCTTCTCGCCACAGTGTAATATCCTCTATGTATGTTCTCGATATTTATGGAGGAAAATAAATTATTTTGTCTAGCTCAATTAAAGTTCAACAAAGGGACATATATTTATCTCCATTAAATAACTGAGTTACAGCCACCCACACAGTGAAAAAAATTCCGGAGATTTCCCTGCATTCTAATAATTATTTTGGCAAAAACAGATTACTGAAATTAATGTCACTGTCTAAATTACCAGATAAAAACTCCTTCCGCAGCCCTCCAGTGTCTATCCCAGACTCTCCAAAGAATTGTACTTTCAACACACCCTCCAAACTTTTTTTTACGTGTTAGCTGCCTGATGCCATCCCACAAAAGATCTTGTCTGTTAACTCTTACATTGATTCATTCCTGTTGTTTAACTTTTCTGCAGAGGATGCTTAAGATATCATCAAGGCTGTGGAAAAATAATATTATTTTTTGATACCAAATTAGGTTAATGTACTCGGTAATCACTAAAAAGCTAATCGGGTTGAGTAAAGGATATTAATTTTGACATATAGGAGGCTAAGGAGAAAAAAGCACTTAATTAGTCAATAAAAAAAGAACAAGAAAAATAAGCAAACAAGCAAGCAAAGAAAAAAAAACTGGCAATATGCTTAGCCGAAAAGAAAAAAAATGAAACAGACTTTGAGAGAGATGTGATAAGTATTTTACAGGTTATTTGTGATGGACTTGTTTTCCATCCCAGTAATGGTTTCCAGAGCAAAAAGAAAACTAAACCACTAGCACTTGACAAGAAAATATTATTGAATACTTCAAAATTTATAACAACATTGTTGAGAACCAAGTTTAAAGTCAGATGGATTTAATGGATTTTCACTAATGAAATTAAAGGAAAACCTGCTTTAGCTTCTATGAAGAAGCATGGATGCAAAACATCCACTTTTCAATTCATGCCTAAACCACACAGTGAATATGAGCAAGTGATATGAGTAGAGTTTTGTAACACTGCTAATCAAAATGTTGTTCAAGTCCTGAAGTTCAAGAGGAAAGTACATTCTGGCATGAAACAAACACATTTAAAAGAAAGACATCCATCCATAACTCTAAAAATGCAATAATGAATTTATGCTTGAGCTGAAAATAACTGTTCTCACCTTTCTCACAAGTGAGTTGGTGTATCAACTCCCCTCCCTCTCCTCCCTTTGGACTATATACCTAACATATAGATTTAGCCAAGCCTAAAAGCGGAGCTCAGCAGTTATTTTTTGTAATGTTGTTACTGATGAAAATAATCCAACATGTACATGTATGCGAAGTAAACTGCGAGCGATTTTATAGTTTCAGCCTGAACTAGGATTACATCAGCATATCGAGGTGTAAGATGGTGTGATGATGAAAATAGAGCCATGATTTCAAGCATTTCAGGGGAGCCACCAAAAATGTTGATCACATAACAGAACTGTCTTCTGTGCTTTTTGGTGGCATTTCCTGTTCTTTCTTATTGAGAAAGACAAGACATTGTTATTACATGTAATCATTATATTCTTTCTTAGTTAACAATTGGGACTTCTGCACAAAAGAAGTTTACACATTTTTTGTTGTTGTGGGGTATGACTGAAATGCAGTGGTTACAATATACTCAGTCCCCAAATTTCTACCAAATGAAATCTCACAAAAATACCAAGGTACAATGTAGTATACACATGTAAAAAGTTAAAAAGTTTTGTTTTCTAACTTGATCCCCAAAGATAGTTAGCTATCTTCATTTCTGTATGGAGTCTCCTCTTGCTGAAAGGGTTTGCACCATCTCTCAAAGTATAAGTATAAGCAAAATCACTCTGGCATGAACAATAAATATGATATTTTGTTGCTGATCATGAATACTTGCATAGGCTTCTGATAACAATTTTATTATTCAATTCCACTGTGATTTGTTCTTTTTCTCGACTGAGATTGTGGACTACAGGAGCTGTTATTGGGTTCCATTAATTAATTTTGCTCTGATTAAATTATACCAAGAATTGTAAGCTATAAGTAAGTTATATTATGTACGTGTATTTTGTCTGCACTGCACAACCAAACGCACTCAAAGATTATGAGGCATAGGTACATTTGTCAGAAAATTAGCCAGCATATCAAAGATATGTTTTGATTGACACATCAATTAAAGATAATTTACAGCAAAATGGATAAACAATACATCAATATCCTGCATGCACCAAAGCTGGACATGGGTTTATAAGGCAATCATTTAAACAACAGATTAAAATGATTTATAAATTAGAGAACACTATTTGTACAACACTAGGGAACAAATCAACTTTATTTGATGTTGCGAATGGCAAGGCTGTCGGTAGAATGTCACAAATTTCTCAAATCTTTCTTTCTACAAAAATACTAATCCTGCAACTTTGCTTAAGACCCAGTCCTCCATTTCGTGTTGGCAAAATATTAATTTATGCCATGCCCAATGCAGGTTATCAAAAAAATTGATTTAAGAGCAAACATACACCAAGCACAATAAATACCATTTTTAAGCCAAAAAAGCAACTATTTAAATAAACCATGACATGACGAGTAAATTATCTCTAAGAAAAACTGATTAATTTAACAGACACTTTAAATAATTTGTTAATACATGTATCATAGGTGTTTCTCAATAATGTAATACAGTTTATCTGTCATAATGTTGCAGTTACAGCATTATGATATTACTACACACAGTATGGGTTGCAGAACTCAACTTCTAAGTCAGTTTGTTCAATGAACTTTGAGTGCGGAAATTATTATGGCATCAAGTTGTCTGTAAATATAGAGAAACCACACAAAGCATTACAATCTTAAGTAATAAATTATTGCACTCTTCCACATGTATGTACAATGTATGTTCCATTAATATTGGGGATCTCTCAGAAGCTGCATTTATGATGATTTAATTTGCTCCCAGTGCAATTTTTTATGGAACTTTTCACACATTAATTTCTCTGTCATGACAGTGGTCTCTGTGTTCTACAACAATTAGTACAAAAGACAAATACACTCAGTAAGACATTGTTTACAATAAAATCAATCCCTATAAGCAATCATAAGGACCTTGAATTTATATTTCTTTAGAAATATCTCACCTGGCCAAGGTTGCTTTAAATATCTTTGATATTTTAATCCAGGCTGCCCATGTGTACACTGTTCATATATTGACTGCCAGGAACAGGGATGTAAATCATACTGTATATAGCTGCTACTTGAACACCACTGAACATACAAAGACATATCAATTATAATTTATAACCAACAGATGACATTCCTTTCATTGATATACAGTATACTCCATTGCTAGTTGTTTACTGAGTGTCTACAGTAGTGAGTCAAATGCTAGGCAGATGGTACCAAAACTTTCACAGTGGCGGGCTCTGCCCTGAGATGCAAAGCAAACATATCTAACTGTTATGAACTTGCTTTTGAGGGCACATGCAATTTGCTTTAAACAAGAAACTGGAACATTGCAGTACAACAATGTGCACAGTCTCAATCAAAGGGCCATCCAGGCTGAAAATCAGACTTTGTCAGGATAAATACTAATGTTCTTGCTGACTTAATCTGAGTGCGCAGTTCCAGAAGATATTCACACCCAACACCCATTCATGGCCAGTCATTAGAAATTCCAAAGTAACAGGAGGAGGGAGCTCTTAAAGAAAGAAACCTCCATGTGGGGTATGAATCTTTTCTTGAAGAAAACAATGTCTGAGAAATCATTAATTACAAAATATGCTTTAAGAAATACATGAATCTTAAGTACCTTAGGTAAGGCCAACTTTCAGAAAGTTTGTAATCTAGACTGGCTGGCCAGTTCATACATTTGACAAGTTGACACCGCAGGCATGTTTGTAAATTTGTGCGTTTCAACATCACAATACAATGTACATGTAGCAGTGTTGGTCAACTGAAAACAGCATAATTTGGTTAATTAATTTACACTGTACATTATTGGTTAAATATTGGTGTATATCGTTGCACACCAACAGATGACTATTAAAATTAATTTACAGAACATATTGGCAGCTAAATCATAACAAGTGAAAAATCGAGCATGAACCATTTATGTACATGTACACGTAACAGCCCTCACCCCAGAACTGTCATAGATATAATATATTTTCAAACTCGCTGAAATTTCAGATTATTTAATATTAACATGCACGTACATCTTTGACACTGGGTTTGCTTTACATTCACATTACACACAACCGGTATCCACCATAGGCAGACTTTTAAGTTTGCCTTTGAAAATAAATTGCGTCATCTAATGCATCTTTCATTACATATTCTTGTGACAAAATGACACAAAATCCAAGTACAAGAAGTCATAAGCATAAAACTAACTTAATTACCTGGTAATGCTTACAGCACATCTTACTATCTGCATATGCCGTCCATAAACTGGTACAGCCTGGACAATACTCATT
>NW_028301576.1:23412500-23435000 GCF_042242905.1 Orbicella faveolata | reverse complement strand
AATATCTTTTGCATACATTTGTTATATATGGCTTGCGTTTTGAGCCAATGTAATGCACACTCTGATTGTCTAGTACATTATTTCCATTTGCATGGTACATGTATATGTCGGTAAAATTGTAAAACATCACGTGTGACAAAAATAAAAATAAAATGCCCAATTTATAATAATCTAAAAATACTTAACACTAAAATGAATCTAATTCTTTACTTGAAAATTATTCTCCAATATATTAATGCCCATGGGCCAATTACCGGCCTGCTAAAAGGTCCTAAAACAAAGCAAAAGGAAATTAAGGAAATCACTGCTTTTTTCCTGAAAATTGTAGCAACGGAAAACGATGATTGAACACTCTGAGAGTGCATTCTTTTACCCTGACGAGATAAAATTTTATGAGAATAGAGAATTCACAAAGTTATACGAAACGAATTGGTACTGGACAGGACAAAGGAGACAGCCAGGAAGAAACTGAAACTTTCTGCGATGAGCAAGAAAGTGAAGCACAACAAAGAAAACAGTCAGTGACATTTGGTTAATAAGTTAGTCAATCAAAAAATTAGTGTGAAGAAGAGAGCAGAGAGAGAGAGTGGAGCGAGGAATGCACTCTCACCAACTAAATTTTGAATGTATATATATATATGTAAAACTTATTTTTATTACCGAGAAATGGTCAGGGCAAGGACTTCTACGACCTAAATTTTTTTCTAAGTATGTAAATGCCATTTCACTGTTCATTACCGAGTAAAGCTCTAAGCATTTTTTTTTTTTTTTTTTAATTAGTACTATCTCACTTTTAGGGAACATTTCCATAAGTGTAAATACCACACTGGGGAATAACATTTCATTGGGAAAATAGGGTCCATGTACCCCCAACAAAGAGCAGTGGCATTAATAAAATGAAATAGCAAATCAAAATCGAAGTAGAGCTTTATTTGCCGACAGGGTTTACATGCATAATCGTCTACTCGACATTTCGACTACAAGCATTTCACCAAACCGAACTAACTGGACAACAACAAAATAAAACGAGGAAATCTACATTATAAACACAATATGCATATCATTACATCTGAGTATCAAACAGCAAATCCCTTCTCAATGAAGGTTGACCGAATGAAAGAAAGGATGAAAAAAAATTCGTTTAAGCTTGCTGTGTTAGAGTTTAACAATTATTCACGCTGAAGCATAGATTTGAATATCACAGTGTGTATTTTTGCCGACGGCTTAATTTACCTTTGCAGTCATTTTAGCGGCGGTAGCTTTACCAGTCTTCAACCAAATTAACCTGGAAATTCCCCCCAGCATTTGCCAAACCGAATAAATTGAACTAACAAAACGAGGAAATACTTTGTAATCACAAGATGTAAATATTCACATAGGAACGTCAAAAGTAAATTTAGCAAATCCTGTTCGCTTCGGCTTAAAATGGTTTGTTGACCTATCTTGGTTTAAGAAATTTTTGTAGTCTAGGAAGCGGTAATGTGCCAACTAACACAGAGAAAACTTCAAAACTCGCCCGGCAGTGTTTACAAATACAGTTTTTTTTTTTTTAACGTGAAAACGAAACTCGAGACAAAACTTGATTTGTTTACAATATGCAACTTACAACAACCTCCACAAAGCCACTCACGCCCCACAACATGGCTTCAAATAAGGAAGACTTTAAAAAGGATTCCTATTGAAAACAACCTTACCTCGCCGAGGCAACTTCATAATTTCCATAGCAAACGCCACAACAAACGTCACTTACCTCAAGTTGGCAATTCGATCACTTCGGCCAGTGTAAATCTTCCAGGCAGGAACTTGCAGCACAAGTTGTGAAGACTGAACCGAACTGATCTAATCTTTTCGATAGATCAACGAATCTACCACTTTTTTCCACTGTGTTTTCTGTTTTGCAATTACTCTAAACACAGAGTTCTCTAGTTCGTCACCTGATTTTAATCATGTGACTCTTCTTGCTCGGCTGCACGGCATCTCGAAGCGACGCCCGAATTAACTCGAGCAGTTCTGTAGTAGTCGGGTATTTCGTCTCTTTCTATAGTCCTCGTTAGCTTTGCTTCACGGCATTGTTCCGTATTATTTCATCCCCTTTCTCTAGTCCTTGACTCGCTATAATTCACAGCAGTGTTCAGTGCTGTTTCGCCTCCTTCCCCAGCGCTGACCTGCTCTTTTTCACGAGGCCCTGTCGGCATTTCGCAAGATTACTATGTCCCCTGTCTGAATTTCGCCACCAGCCATGTCGGCATTTCGCAAGATTACTATGTCGCCTGTCGGAATTTCGTCTCAGAGGAGTTGGGTCGGGAAATTTGACCTTGTTCAATTAAAACGAAGCTACACGTATAACACATCGTAATACCTTAGTTTATCACAAAAAGAAACCGACACAGTGCTCTCAAGTCTCACGCATTGAGCATGAGGCTCACACAAACGAATTCAATCTTGCGCTCTCACGCTGAAACTATTATTTCTCACGCATTGAAGGTTCCTTACTGTTTTAGTCCAGTACATATATAATTAAGTATCTCTTTGGATATAATTTACTCCTTGTATGCTTTGCACTTACTTCGAACACTTTTCAGCACTAGGAATTCTTATGCAGAGCCAGCATTTCTCCGGTCAGTGGGTTTAATGATTACTTTAAGGTTACTTTTAAAGCATCACATTTCGACTCAGAATGAAGGAGAAGACTTCTTAGCTACTTCAATTTTTCAAAATTTTCTAAGGGGCTGGGGGCATGCTGGGGGGCATATTGGGGACATGCTTTCTAAGGGCTTGGGCATGCTTTCGAGCGCTGAAGTTGCTAACCTCCTAGGAGATGTGGGGGCATGCTTCCCCGCGAAATTTTGAAATTTAGACGCTTGGAATTGCTATTTTCAGCCATTTTCCAGTCAGTATTTGGACCTAAAGTACAATCGAACCTATGACTATTTTTACCATGTTTATGTTTAACAACCGTTCTTTAACTCAAAATCTCAACGGCCTCAATCAGATAATCTCTCCTGTCTATAATCTTTCTTTGAATTTGGCGTAACCTTTACTTTCTGCTGAAGACGAGAAGATCTTGGCAGCTTTCCCCTGTCTCTCGTTTCCTTCCATAATGCCATTTGTTGATAATACAACTTCATATTCTTTTACTGGTGACCCACTGATAAAAATGTGAAGCAGACTTTCGAAGATCTCTTTCCTTTTTCCTTAAGCGTGTTTTTAGGCGTTTTAGGCCACTGCTCTCTTAGCTGAGAGTCAGAAAAAATACTCAGCAATGACGGACTCGATTTATTCGACGTGGACGTTTTAGCATACATGTATATATAAGAAAGCCTGTGTTTCACGACCCGTCGACATCACGCGTGAGAGAGGAAAACACATTTAAAACTCTGGAAATGCGTCTTCACTTCGACTCAGACATTTAAAACAATCACTGCATTCTCAGTTCCGAAATTCGTTGTCGGTCTATCTTGCCATTGGTGTCGCTTTCTCTGTTTTGCTAGAGTAGTCTGTCGTTCGTCGCCAATTCATAGCTCTCATGTCGCCGTTTCAAGGCCATGTCGCTTGTCGGAATTTACCCCTAACAGGGCCTCTTTCACGATCTTCTTCGCTACTTCTTTCCCTGTGAATTCTTGCTTTCTGTTTCTGTTTTATGTTTCAGTGCAACCCCATCTTAAAAACGTTAGATCAACCTCCGCTATCATTTGTTGACGTGGCAAATAGAAATGAGTTTTCTTTTCTTTAAAAATCCCGCCAAAAAAAAGATAGCATTCCTCGGATTCCCAGTTTGCGTTACCGCGAGGCTCCTCTCCCCCTCCCCGACAGTCTTTACGGACGGCGTTCGCTCGCTCGCTCGCTCGCTCGTATGGTGACGTCATAACCAAATTTTCTCGGCTTGATGGGTTTACCAAAATTTCTAAGGAATGGGGCACTGCTCAGTTCAGTCGCTAGGAGTTTCTCAGCAGCTCCATCTCTTGAACCAGCATTTTCAAGGGCCTGAATGCTTTCTTCTTCTGTGTTTGTTGGAAAAGTTTCTTTCAAAACTTGTACATCACTTCCTTCTGTAATGAAATGTAATCAGAATTATCATTTTGTTGTCATTTTGTGTCACATCAAGGCTACATTCTTTGGAGACACTAAATGAGAAAAATGCAGAAATTGGATACCTCAGTCAGTTGCGTGACTCTTTTTTGTGACAATAACTTGTAAACGTTAAGTCTTGTCCACACTTGTGGATAATAACAAGGTCCAAGCCTGTGGAACAAACATAAGTGAACAAGACAAGTGCAGTGGCATCAGAGGAGATCTGGTGACAACAGATCATATGCTTGTGCTTATTTTGTTTCATGCTGTATCACTTATTTGAAATTAAAGCTCAAGTACAAGAAAAGAACAAAATTTCTATGTATTATGCTTGTGCTTATCCCACACCGGTCACACACATTATGCTTAAGACTGTGATTATTGCACAATTGCGTACCAGCCTTTGACCTTCATATCAAGTTTCACATGAGTTTTGACTACCACCTTGACTTGTTTGGATTAAATGTTACCGAGTTTCTTCAACTACTCTTCAAAGACGAGAGAAAAATAGGGAAACCTACCAGTTTGTTGACCCGTGATTAAAGGCTCAGCGGCAGATCCAGTGGAAGCCCAAGGGCACCGATCCATTTCATTGTCGTCATTTATATCATCGACAACCAGAACTGTGCTCTCAGTTGCCTTTCCTTTTCGACATGTCCCAGAGAAACCATATGTACACAAATGCGATTCTTTGGCAGCACCTTCGAAAGTTTCGCTGTCACTTTTATCTGACTTGTTAGTATAAAACTCTTCAAGAGGTATAACGTAAAATGTTAATCGCGTGAATTCCTTGCCGATTGCTTGCTTGTAAGCTGCAAGTGAGAACTTGTCATTTGTTCCAGGAACATGAATCACTTCCCGAAAGTCCGGATATAGCAAAGCATAAGCAACGGTCTCGTCAAACGTCTGATCAAAGCTGGCATGTTTTGCCACTGCCCTCTGCATGATCTCTTCTTTGCTGGTTAGCGAATTTACTGTAATGATCTGAGTCTTCCCACGACGAAGCTTTATCACTCCATCTGTTTAGGCTGCCAAACCAACTTTTATTTCTACATTTGCCAATTTCTGTGAAGTAGTGCCCATGGAATGGCGGGATTGTTTTTTTTTTTTAAATTTTCTTCTTGGGGGGTTTAAAACCATGTTGACGTTCCTCTTCATGCTTTCCATAGAACTCTTCGAACGACTGAGTACTTTCTGACGACGACGAGTGATCAGGGGAATCCGAGTTCACTGGACTTGTAGCACGACTGGCACCTTCACTTATCTCGCGTCCCGGTCCTGATGTAGAAGGAGAACCAAGCATTCGGAAAACCTCCTCACGGACTGCTGCACGAATTTCGTCTCGTACATAATGAGACGCCATTTTGGTTGTCACCTCAAGGAAAAAGCGCGCGAATTAGAGCTTACTACGTAGGTCTCAGGCCTTCTCGTTGAAATGCGCGCGCATAGTTTATTTCCCTTTCATTTGCGGCGTTCAGTTAACTTTTGTTTGCAGTGATAATTTTGCTTTCATTTGCAGTGTGCGTTCAGTTTTTTTGCTGTGCGATTTTTTGTTTACTTAATTTGGGGTTTCATTTTGCTTTCATATGTAGTGTGCAATCCACTTTTCTTTGTAGTGTGCGTTTTGCTTTTATTTGCAGTGTGCGTTTAATTTTTTGGCGGTGTGCATGCGTTAATTATAGGAGTGCATTCCATCTTTCATTGGCAGTGCTGGTTTGACTTCATTCGTAATATCTTTGATTTAGTGTGCAGCGATATTTTTTGTTATTCTGTGTTTTTTCTGTTTTGTAAAGTTGTCCCTAATGGGCCACCGTGTAAATGAACAGAAGACTGTGACCTTAAGGAAAATGTCAGAAATGTAAGCTTATATTTGTGCATGATCCAGTCTTTCCTTCGAGCGCCTGTTTCTTCAAGAGTTCAATCCACGATCAAGCGACGAGTTTTCGAGCTAACCTAAAACCCGGGAACTGAAATAATTCATCAGAGGCTACCAATATTTGATAAAACTTCCTTTATTAAAGCTCAGAAAAACTATTGCCTTTATAACGTTTTCGGAACAGAAGGATTTCATATATAAGACTTCACAAATAGAGATTTGTTAAAGCATTTAAATGGCTTTCGATGCTAGAAAAGTTTTACAATGAAAGCTCGTGCTAAACTCTACTGTCGTCAAATCGCTAGAAAATTCTCTCTAAAATTTCCGCAATGCATTACTCACCTCGAAAGGCTGCTACAGACCAGTTTTCAAAACCCAATCTTTTTTGTTTTTTCGGCCCGACCCGTCTCCGAGTACCGAATGCCTTTGTTCAACCAGCTGATTCAACTCCTGCTCGCCTTCGCAAATTCCTTAGGTGGAGGCTCGGCAAAAAACTTTAGCTGGAAATTTGGTAGCTCACAGGAATAATATTGCTCATCTTCGGAAGAATTATTAGATTTTCCATATCTTACAAGAAAAAAAATAGGAATTATGTTTTACAGTGTCAACCAACATCGACTAAAAAAAAATTGCTAAGAAAAAGTACAAATAAACAAACTGCCGTCAGCGTGCAACCCACGGGCAAATGGATCGAGCGTATTAGTCAATCAGAACGCGCGCTTCGCGAAGGCTACGTTATAAAGATCAGTAACAGCAAATACAGATTTGCAAAATTTGCAATCAATGACTAATCGACGACTGAAAATTTAGTGACCTATCGATTACTCATCGATTACTCATTGCCCATAAGCAATAATCGATAACTAATCAACTGATTACCCATCGATTATAATTGCCTATCGATTACTCAGTGATGTCACTGATGTCACTGATGTCATCGACTAGATAACCCTGGAAACCTATACAATTATCTTTCGAGAATCAAGAACATCAGCGTTTTACGACACATTATCACAAGTCAAGCTTTGCCATAGTCAAGATACACCCAGTACACCGTATAAAAAGATGCAGCCAGCGCGACATCTCATCACATCCTTTCATATTCTGCAGACCGGACGTTTGCCTGCTAAGTGGTTCGAGCAAAAATAAAAACAAACAAGTTGAAAACCGGCAGCAGTAGCACTGGGGCAATGACAGTAAACTAATTCATCTAATAACTACTGTTTCCTGACCATTTACAAACACCCTCCAATAAGTCGTCAGTTCGCACTTCTTTTTATGCTTCTTTGTGGAGTCATCTACAACCTTAGTCCACTAAGTTTTGTTCTTCACGACATAACTCCCGATAACTCGAGTTGACCACAAGGCTAGACGAATTGACACCCATTGGGTATGATGGCAACACTCGCCATTTTGACTAGAGGAAAGTCAGTCCTTCTTCCACTTTTTCCTAGCATTTTCCATCTTGATAGTTTTGGTGTTCATAGGTCCACTTGGCTGAGCCCTGCTAATTTGTCATAAAATCATGCAAGGACGCATAAAATTCTGGCCTGAGTTTGTTGAATAGAACTATAAGTACAGCTTTTAGTGCGCGCTTCCTTACAGAGTATATTTGAAAAGGAATTACCATTGTGTTCTTTTTTGTTGTTGCCTATTTATTTTATGGTTTTAAGCTCAGCAAAAGCGAATTTTCTTTAAAGTCTGGCCTCCCATTAATTGTTAGTCTGTCCACAAACTCTCTATGTTGTCTTGAGTTCGTCTAGATCCCAAGCAAAAGTATTAACCGCTCTGGATTTGAAAAGGCTCGAACACTAGGCTCGGTCCTGAGAATGACGAAATTGCTTTGCGCCCGCTTCTTGGCCGTTATCGCGCGCCGTAAGAAAAGTAACTAGTAGCCAAAAAATAAACGTCCGTTGACAGAAAAATTAATTATAAATCAGCTGCAGGCTATAAGCCTTTGCATATCAATGTTCTTTTTCCCGATGTTACTCTGATCTAAACAAAATGAACTAAAATCGGGCCAGCGTAATATAATTAACAAGCAAACTCCCACCCCACCCCAGCCTCCCTTCCCCCAAAACTGGTCAAGAGGATGGTGGTTGGAGGATGGTTAGGACATTAGATACGACTTCTGATTGGCAGATTGCTATTCTGGGTGCAGTAGATCATCAAATCGAAGACAGAAGAGTAAAAAACGGCCTGACTTTATTAAATATAATAAAAGTACGGCGATTATTTGTGCACTTTCTTTCAGGGACAGAAATTATTACGCTTTTGCTCTTTCTTTATTTTACCGTTTTAAGATGATTCCTCAGAAATAAAAGTTGTCAAACGATTTTCTTTCAAACTTTCTCTGAATATTCCCTACCCAGAACTCTTTCAAAAAATACAATTATAAAGAAGGTCACTAATCTCTCAAAAGATATATGATGGGCCAATCTTACCCCTTTTATGCTGAATCACGTGTGTTATTTCATCGGTTCACGTTACATTTTGCGGTCGATAGAAGCGCAGTTTTTAATAATAATAATTTGCATCCTAGAGTAACGGTTTTGTGCACTCTTTTAGCAATATCTTTCTTCCTTCCGAACATATTTTTTTTAACATTTTAGTTATAGAGAATAAATTGTATACCAATTAAACGTCGGTAATAAAAAAATATAGCTCACGTGCTCGTTTAAGGGAAAACTAACCTGAAGGACATCTCTTCATGCTGTGTATGTACACGCGCTCGTGAAGTGCGCAGTAGACAGGAAAATCGTGCGCAGTAGACCCTTGCCTGCGTCTTTTTTTTTCACAGATTTTCCACTCGCAAAAGTGAATCCCTAGTGAGCCTGTTATGCTTGTAAAGTGAATCGATCAACGTTTAAAATATAAAAAGCCCAATTGTGATATCTTAAAATTCTAACTTAGCTCTTAGGTTTGGGGGAATAAAACAAAACAAATTGTCTACTCATCCTTCAACTTCGACTTGATTTCTATTTTTTTCTCCTAAGCCGAGTTTGAATTTTAATATATTTATAAACCAATTGTGTTTTTTAACCAATTGAACATACATTTTCACTTTGTTATTTTGTTTTCTTGGCGCACCTATAAACTAGCTGAGGCGTAATGTAGACTCGGGTGCTAATCAAGTCTATGGTACGCACCATTACCATGGCTAAGTGTGTTGTCCGAGTAAAATAAACTGTCTATGTCTATGTCTAATATACAGAGTACACTGGACAAAACGTTTTACAAGAAAAAAAAAACAAGCAAAGTGACGCAAATAGTTTTTTTTTTGATTTCAAGTTAAACTTTATTTTAATATTTTAATACTGTAATAATTTAATAATGTAAAAATTTCACACTTTTTCAGTTGTAAGACATCGATGCAGAACAGTTTTGTTCAGCGTACTTTCGAAATTGCAACATTGCCTAATTCTACTTAAATCGCTTTAACACCAAATCCTGATTTTTTTTTTTTAATTCGAAAAACAACACGAAGCATTTGCCATAACAGGCCAAACCGAGGGTGGGAAATGAAATTTGTTTTTACTAATATTATTATTATTATTATTATTATTATTATTATTATTATTATTATTATTATTATTATTATTATTATATATTTATTTGTTCGTTTTGTTATGTTTTGCTTGTTTGTTTGTTTGTTTTTTCGAAAAATAAGCCAGTTTGTGTGCTATGACTATCATGAGGAAGAAGACTTTTGAAAGAGTACAACACGGTTCATAGTTATTTTAAAATATGAGTTTGAGATTTCTATCGCTTAAGGGCACAGTCTGAGTCAATTATATCACGCATAAAGATCTAGAGAGAATAATCTAATTGTTTTAGCATATTACTTGTTCCAAATGTAATCTGAATTCCCTTACACACACGTAGGTACGCATAGAAGCGGCTGCCATTTTGTTAACAGACGCACACTTTTAGCCTCGCGATCCTCACTATCTACAACAGAACAGATAGCGACTAGCGTAACCAGCTAGAGAACGGCATTTATGATAGACGTTAGTAGACCTATGCGAAAACTAGATAGAAACACTGAGAAAATGCTTCGATAATTCTTTTACTAAACTCTGCTGGAAAAAAAACAAAAAAAAAAAAAACGGTTCACTTGCACTCCTACCTAGGATTTTCGTGTCTTTATACAGAGCTACTTTGACAATGTTATGACGCAATTTATCATCAAATCGAGGACAGACGCATACAAAGTTAGCCTCAGTTATGTTGACTTTTAGCGTGCTTTCTTACAGGCTAGGGCGTTTTCTGAAAGGAATTATCACGGTCTTGTTCTTCGTTGGCCTGTGTTTATTTAATTGATTTAAGGATTGCGAAAGTCTGGCAGCCCATTTGGGAGCTGATCAAGACGACAGCGAAAAGTCAAATCGTTGTTACAAACCGCGTGGTGTGCAGCAAAAGTGTTAATAGTAAATAAAAACAAAAGGTAAACGCATTGTTGCGCTGAGTTGACAAGACTCAAGGCTCACTAAACTCAAGGCTGTTGCCTCAATATTTTGAGTAACCGTACTCAAAATATAAATACAATTTTCAACTCAAAATAAAGAGTATAACATACCCATTATTTTGAGTGCGACTTATGTTGAGTAAAGTTTACTCCAATGTTAAGTAGTTGTTACTCAGATATGTGTCATTATTTCACTCGGTAAGTTCAGAATATTTATTGGTAAATCGTTAGTAATATGATGAGGAGTTTTGCTGGATCCGGGAGAAAAAGAGAATAGTTTTCAAAACCAAGACCATCTATAATCCCAAGCCAATTGTCTAAGAGTATATTTCATGTCTATTTCTGAATTGATATTAATTATTCACTGCCTTTCGAATTCTTTTACAAATATTTGTTATTTCTTGATTACTCCTCTCCAACGTAAGATTTTCAACAGCGAGTTTTCGCTAAGCACGGCTAAGACAATTTGGGCTTAACTTCAAGGACTTTTGACATCCGGCCATAGCATTCATGATCAGCCTGAGCTAGCATGGAAATCTAGAGGCAGCAGTTTGACTCATCAAGTCTCTGGGTTTCTTGGGCAAATTTGTTTGAATAATACCTGCGTGATCATGACTTGCCTGTGTGCTGGAATAGTACTGATACTACCATATGCATTGCCAGGCTTGATGGCGCTGTACTACTTTCAACTGAGAATGCCTTCGTGGCCTGACTGCCTGGCAAATATGTTGGACTAATAGTGACTGGTAGTCTTATCTTCGTAAAGAAATTTTGTAGTGACACATACTGCCATCGAGCCACGCCAGTGTGAGGAATTTTTAAGCATCACGGTACGTTCTTCTCATACTTTTAATGCGGTTTGCTTGTGTGGTAAATCTGTCCTGATAATGTCTGTGGCGGCCGATCTTCAGTTAGGTGCTTTTCTTGCAACAAGTTTGGGCACTACCAAAGCTTTTGCCTTTCTCGGCAATCCAGGAGCCCGGAAAAAAAAGAAAGAGAGAGGCTTAGCAGCCTTAACTGCAGGGTTGCAGCAGCCGCGCGGCAACCTAAAGATGTGACGTGGAAAAATGGAACGTACCAGGACGGTCGAACGATCAATGGGTCCTCTTTGTGCATTAATAAGTAGTCATGGTGGGCTTAATTTTCGTCTTTAGTCCCTATTTTAGTTTTATATTTCCCGGGATTCACTAAGGAATTAGAATTTCAGTAGTTCTTGATCGGGTTGAGTGGCACCTTCTGGTATGAATCATATCCCGGTAGCCACCAGAAGTCCTGTGCTCACTTGTATTTGAGTTGACCTTTCCTGGTCGAAAAGCTTGGTACTAACAGACTTAATTCGTCTGTTGTTGTCATTTAGTTAGACTATAGGTAAAGCCACTATGGCTATATTCGAATCTCTTTACTATTCATACCGAAAGGTAAGATAGTGATTACCTCAGTGATTAACACCGAAGAAATATGGCACGCTAGGGAATGAGACCGTTTAGTGTACAAAAGTATATTCGATGCGGAATTCTTTTTTCTGGGCTATTTGCGCCCGAAATACGATCCAAAGAAAGAAGTGTATTTTCTTTTTTGGCTTGTTTTCGTTTCGTCGCGTGGGTTACTTTAGAACTTTCTCCTGCGTCGTTGTTAGTCGTTGTCCAGAAAGGCAACCTCGTCGTATCGCGTATCCCGTGGTCCCCGTTCTCGTCAGGTGGTCTCTATATACCCCTTTAACTTCCTTTTTACTTCTGTTCATACAAGTCAGCTTTGTTTTTGTCGCCAGTCAGGTTTCCAGCTGGTGCGGTCGTATCGAGCCGTTCAACCCCCATATTCATCCCCTTGTGGTCGTTTCTAAGTGAACTGACCTGCTATGCTCGGTTTAATTCGTTTTTTGTTTTTTGTTTTTAACTTCGAAACACTATCTCGCCTTTGCTCAAACTTCAACAAAATTGTTCGCTGACGGTCTTGGTTTGTTTCCGGCGGGATTATTTTTCATGCATTTTTAGCCCTCATTCTTCATTTTAGCGCCTTAATGTGCTGTAAACCACCTCGAAATTTAATTAGAGCATTTGTTTTTGCCTTGTTATTTCAAACATATAAGCAACGCTTTTGGAACTTTTTGAAACATTGGCACCATTTGGACAACTTTAATAAATAAAATGACCACTTTTAGAGTTGTTTTGGACAACTTTTGAGAAATCATGGGGCAACTTGTGGCTGAGCCAAGTCAAAGGACCTTCAACAATGAGTGTCTGACCCAGACGACTAATGAAACGGCCATATTATATTATAAATCTTAGACGTATTATCTGTCTAAGTAGTAAAACCGACGAATTAAACTAAACTATAGAAAGCCCACGGCTCTGCACGTTTTTAGAGGAATTCGTCTCTCTTTTTTGCTTGTTTAGCTGTAGATGTATTTGAATTAGCTTATCTACCGAAAAGTTTTATACAACGGATTTAAGAAGAATCATAATGTCCAACGTCTTTTATCAGTTGTCAGTAAAGCCGACCTACAAAGGTCCCGGTCAGGTTTTGTAGGCTATTTCTCAGTTTTCAGGTCAAACTTTCGCCTGTTGTCAATTCTCTTATTTTTAGGCAATTTTTATCTGAGCTGGTTATGGCCAGCATAGGCTATAATCGGACAATATTTTCTCAGACCTTAATATGTCAGGTAACTTGTGTGTGCCGGATGTCAGAACCGACTGGCTTGTTGAAGCCATCCTTTTTTGTAGTTTTCTGGTTGGTGATGTATGAGTAGTCCAGTTAGCATTATTTAGTTCGCAGTATTTCTACATTCAGTCTGTAGCTTCGTATGGATCAATTTTGCAATATATCGTTTCAAATTACTCGAACAATAAACTTTATCACCCTCTCAATTAGTGATCCATGGAATAATGGGCGTTTTAGATATTTCACAAAACTCACCAGAACTCTAATGCATCAGTGAATTCCAGCAGTGCCCATCCCCCCCCCCCCCCGGGCAACCGCGGGGCATTTGCTCACATTGTCAGTCCCGGGGATGGGGCATTTGCAATTTTATCACGGCCGGGGGCTGGGCACATCGCGCAGAATGCCGCGACATATCCGGGACTTAAATGTAGAGTGCGCGCGAAATTTAATTATTAAAGGCTGCCGATGGTTAAACAATAAAGAAAATGACCAGAAAATGGCCGACTAAGCATACTTGTTCAGAGTTTACATGCTTCATACTTGTGTTTCGTAGTGGTTATCATAGGGCTTTTGTAGATGAGACATTGATGGAATAAAGGAGACATTTTTTGAAATCTTACGAAAAGTGGATTTAGTCGTTTTCTTTTCCTGAATTTGGTCCATTTGAGGGAAAATATTGTATGAGGAAATATTTGGAGGAAGAATTTTACTCCTTCAAAGTGCCCTTCTTAACGGTTATCATACGGCTTTGAATGTATGTTGTTAAAGGAAGCTTTATGCCAAGTTTTAACGAAAAATAATGTTTCGAAGTGGTCGTTCTGCCAACTTTCGAACCCTCGTAACGGTCTTTCAGCCTTCGTTCGCCTCGGAGACTAGAAGAACAATAGAGCGAAACTCTTTTGAATTTCCCGGCAGAATATTAATATATGCCAAGCTCCGCCTCCACAAACAATAGGACACACGCCGACGCTATAAGGCATTGAAATTGAGAGGTGATAAAATGTATCACTTAACCATCGTATTTAAAGTAACGCTTTGCGCGAGTTGCAATAAACGAATTTTCAGCTTGTCATCTGTGCAAGAAATGCAGCGCGTTGATCGGGAGCTCTTTTTAGGGCTCATTGAACCCCCGGTTAACCCCGCTTTCTTGCACATGTCAGGCAAAAATGATCTCAGAGAGATAAAAGAGTTAAAGGAAGCGAAGCAGAGTACTTCATCCTCAGCTGGTCTCAAAGAGATCATTTTTGATTTTCGTTGAAAAAAAGATCTCAGAGTGTTCGGAACGTCGTTTTAACATCACTTTACATGTAATTTCATCAACATAAGAAGTGTTCGGACGGCTCCCAGGTGTTTTCAGTTAAAGGATAAGTCTTCCACTGAATAAAATACTCTGCCTTGCCCCCTTGATTTCGTTGAGAGACTATGCGCTCAACTTCATAAATACCCATAACAACGGGCTTTTGCTTTGGTCGGTACTTATAACTGAGGCGACGATCATAAGCGTCATCAAATAGTGATGCCTAAAAGCCGAGCTGCTGTCTCGTACGCTTTGACATGTTACTCCAAAGAGGATTCTAATAACTAAATACTCGAACCTGAGCCTTTTAAATGTTTTGATCAATTAAAACGGTTCCAATTTTGAATAATTATCTCACACATGCAGTGGAGAACAATGTTCACTCAGGCGTAAGACGCGCTGCGTGCCTTTGCTTTTTTGTTCGGCTCTGGATTTCAAACAGAAATGTCATTTATTTTCCTCTTCACCTTTCGAATAGATAAAGACCTGTGTTGTCTTTTAAGTCCTCGATCAACGACAGACTACGTAAACCGATCGAGTAAAAGACTACGTCTGGTGAACTGCTTTGACCGGTCGAGTAAAAGAGGACAACGATAAAGTAGAAGAAAGTTTTATGCGCACCGTTCTTTCCATTTGGCAACGCTTTGGAAGAAGAATTTTTTGTGGGAGAACTTTTGGCTCCCGCGCTCAAACCATTTCGGGTGTGACATATTAACAAAAAAAGTGAGAATGTCGCTGCACACGACTTTGTTGACAAAAGTCTTTGTGAAGAGCGCAGGCCGCCTTTAAATTAGAGCGCTTTTGTTAGCTTATTACACCTTGGGATGTACTTCACACATCAGACCGTTTGATTGACAGCCGCCGATTCATTGACGAGAGCAGTCGGAATTCCGACAGCTAATATTTGAAATTATTATTCCGCGCGCATTGCAAAACTGAGCACTGCAAGTATATGTCGCGAAAGACAATAGAATTCTGCGCGATGATTTGCGTACCCCGGGGCGACCCCCGGGCATTTGACAAACGTGTTTTCGAAAGTGCCGTGGATGAGTTCATCGGGAAACACGAGGCGTTTGTTAAGCAATGACTTTTCCGTCAGGGATTAGGGAAACTTGTAGATGTTTTAAAGGTGTGTTTTCTTAATTTTAGATATTTCTCCATTACTTGTAAGCATATAAGTATAAGCGACAAGGTGAACTATATTTTGTTTATCACAAAACAATCACTGACGTGAACACGACTATTTTGCATTTCGCATTCAAAACTAGCCTAGCATTTTTTAAATTCATGAAAGTGGACTTAAAATACTTAAGGTTTGCGAATTCAAATGATGCGATCTTCAAGAAAGATCTTGCGAGCTTAAAATTAAATGCATCATCATTTAAAATGTCTTGATTCCTCACATAAAAAGTAGCCTGCGAAAACAGGCACCTATCATAGCTCGCGGCTGGAGGCACGTCCGCCGCGAGCCCAGCTATGTTCTAGTAAACTGTTAAAAACAAATATAAAGAAATAAATATAATCAGAATCAACTAACACGTACTGTTGTCCTTGAAGTCTTACCGTTGCATTAAAGTACTGAACAGTTGAACATTTTATTCACTGATTAATAAGAAAAACTGCAGAGGTGTTGGAAGGCAACGATCCCGGGGGCGGGGCATTTGCCCTCTTTCTTCGTCCCCACCTCGGGGCATTTAGACAGCTTATGTGTCCCCACCGCGGGGAATTTGGCCATGTATTAAAAAAAAAAATGCTAATGCCCGGGGAATAGCCCGGGGAGGGGGGCGGGGGGGAGGTGGGCACTGCTGGAATTGACTGACGCTTAAGCGTGAATGAACTTCTCTAATTAACGGAAAAGGAAATGTGATTGGGGTGGGGAGGGCGTAAGGTGGAGAGGGTAAAATTGTCGTCGTCGGGCCTTCACAATTCGACACCTGTCGACTCAGAAGTCGAGTCTAGTAATGTTACGTTCAATGCATGTGCAGAGAAAATAAAACTATACCTTATGCAAACAAATAAGGTGCCCATGCAATGTATACCTCCTTCTATGAAAGTGTTTTGAAAAGTGAAACAAGTGCAGTGATTCAAGAATATCGCAGCTGAAATTTACGAAATTTTAGGAATGTCATGAGAATAAACCCGAGGTTAAGATATTGAAAATATAATTTTGTGTTGAAAATTTGTAACGTGCATGTCTTATTAACCAAGGGCGAGTTCTGCACTGGGAGAATATCGGCCCGAGGTCTTGAAGATACAGACCGAGCGTAGCAAGGTCAAGCAGAGGGCCAATATCGTCTAAGTACGGTCTGATCAAGTATGGTTAATACGATATTTATTACACGAGTGAAAAAAAAAAAAAACTGTTACGAACACGAACCGATCAAGGGCGCAATTGTGATTGGGAGCTGAGCAGAAGAAAACTTATGTGTTATGCTAAACAAAGCAAAAGGGAAAGCTGGAGAGTTGAATGAAAAAGATAAGGAATCTGCTATGTGAAAGCAAGTTCTTTCTGAAACGTAAGCCATAAAACTACCAGAAAATGTCAGTCGTGCGGGATCATTCGGGACAGTTCCCGGTCCAGTATTGGGAGGATGTTGGACCGGCAGTAGAGCAATATCTGATTGGTTGATTTTTGTTATTTAATCTTTGAACTACTTTAGTCGTGTAATAAAATACAAAATTATGTTTCAATCAAACCGAATAAAGAGCCTTCCGCTAAACGTCAAAACTAGCCAAAAACACCACCAAAACAGCACTAGCCGCATGTTCGTGGCTAATAACATTTCTGCACTTTTATGTGTGTCATATCAGTCTCTATTACCTGCAGTTTTGCTCCAAAACTACTCAACGATATGAAAGTCATGATAGGACAGATAATCTGACGTTGTTTCACCATATTCCATTTTATATCTCAGAACATATATAAAACAATAGAAGAGCTAGATTAGTTGATTGAAGACATTTACTTACTACTCAGACTTTCATGCTTTTTCCGAAGCAATCATCAGGCAACTCTGTGTA
Organism: Orbicella faveolata; assembly: GCF_042242905.1. Taxonomy (NCBI): domain Eukaryota; kingdom Metazoa; phylum Cnidaria; class Anthozoa; order Scleractinia; family Merulinidae; genus Orbicella; species Orbicella faveolata. The sequence goes on along the minus strand of NW_028301576.1, from coordinate 23,417,609 downwards.
GCAAGTAAATGTCTTGGACCAACTAATCCAGCTCTTTACTTCTACTGTTATACATTGCTTTAGTCTAACTACTAAGCACTGTAATAGCCGATGAGGACCTTTTTCTTTCTAAGAATATTCAAGATAATAATTTCAGCAGAAAATCGGCAGAAAAAATAAAAATATTCAGCCTCGCCCTGAAAACAACATTGTTACATCAATAAAACTACACACGCACGCCAAACACAAACATGCGAGTAAACCTGTGAAGTGTAAGCCAAGCCGGGAGAGAACCCGTGCTACATGAATGTTTAGCTGGCGCCACAGGCGGCCCAGACGTTGAATACGATTAATACGTGACATTATGCTATTGGCGATTGCGTTACAATTTTAGCCGTTTATAAGACAATGTATGAGAACGCTTCGAAAATTACTCTAAATGCTACGTGTAGAGAACAATTTGAATAAAATGGCTTACCTTGTGTTTGCATTGCGTTATTTTGATGTCTCTGGGTTCCTGGAGGTGGTTTAGAGCCATTTATTCGGGTTTTACTTTCTGGCGGTTTGCTTCCCCTGAAGAGAAACGAAAGGCGGGCGACCCACTGGCCCGACGGCCCGCACTCAAAGCTCCGTTAATTCCACAAAAATGGTCTAATCTCGTCAAAATTGCCTCGTGGCACCATCGATAACTCTTCTTCCCATTCGCTTTCTCCAAAGGTTCCAAAGTGTATCTTAACCGCCCGAGAATCGCTGGTTTTCAAGCTCTTGCTTTCCATTTCTGCTCCGTCTCGATCCGTAACCGATTATTTTTAACTTTATTTATCTTGGGCACAGAATTTGAATTTCTAGCTTAACGACCTCGCCATCGTGACAAAGTCGCCTCCAACCGTCGAGAGGCACGGGGCATTGGTCAGTTACTCGTTGCCATCTCTCGCTGCAGTTAACAGTGCTTTTAGGCGCTAAATTCAGCTGAACATTGTTTGCTCCTTGTATATTTGCAGTTAACAGTGCTTTTAGGCGCTAATTAACAATTAGACCGGTAGCCCGCAAGGGCTACGGGTCAATAGCCCATTCGGCTTCGCCTCATGGGCTATTGACCCGTGGCCCTTGAGGGCGAAAGGTCTAATTGTTTTAGTTGGGACAGAAAAGGTAATAATAAAGTCAGCAAATACAAGTTGAAGAAATATTTATTTGGGAATAAAACGAAAGAAAGCGTCACGCTCGATGGCGCCAATTTCGCTACTCGATGACTATTACTAATAGTCCCCTAGTAGCGTAGCCAATCAAAATGCGGGATTTCCATTAGTCCACTAGTTGGGTGATACTAATTTCAGTTAACATCGCGGCACGGTGCAATTTGCATGATCAAACAATGTAGCATTTAGAGTAATTTTCGAAGCATGCTCATACATTGTCTTATAAACGGCTAAAATTGTAACGCAACCGCCAACAGCATAATGTCACGTATTAATCGTATTCAACGTCTCGGTCGCCTGTGCTGGCGCGTACAAACGAAAGCCATGCTATATACAGCTCCTTCTACCAGCGTGTGCAGAAATTTAAAGAGATATATACGTTTTTTAGGGAAATGCATTATGCTAGCTATTTGTAGCAGAAGACAAGAAAACTCGACGCGTATGCTTGTGTATGGCTTCTTCTAGAAATGATCTTTAGCATGGAATATATATATAGCAACGATCCCCCCAGGGAGTCGGAGGTGGGGGCTGAGTAGCATGTGAAAAAGGCGGGCGCGGTTGGTCCTTTTTGCAGTAACCCCTAAACGACACGCATCGGTTTTTTATTATCATTTTGAGGATGTGGTTCTGTCAAACCAAGGTTCGATCTGCTTTAGAATGTTATTCGAAGTAAACATATTTCGTCGTACTTAAAGCGAGTTGCGACAAAGATAATGCACTCGTGTTTTCCTCGCTCTAGCTTACGCGAGTGTAATGTGGGTTGAGGCATATATATCAAATATACTGGTTCATCTGTTTTCTTAAGCATCTCATCGTTAAAGAAAAAAGAAAACAAAACAAAAACTTAAACAAAAAGAACGCAGAATTAAACAAAAGCATTGATTCGGATAATAAAAGATTCGAAAGCGCAAGCAAATGTTGTTATCCAGAAACAATTATTTTACATGAAAACAACAAGGATTTCTTGCTAGAATTTCTTGCGATTTCAAAATCCTATGCTGTTAGTTTGGCAAGTTCTATTAAATGGAAACTTAAAGAGGAAATATTTACCCTACATGCATTTTTTGCGATTTTAAAGTCCTTGGCTGTTATCCTCGGGAGTTCTATGAAATGGAAACTTAAAAGAAAAATGTTTTATTCACTTTCAAATGCCTTCTTGAGTATACAGGGGCAATTGAATGGCTTTTTCTTTTCTTTGCGTATTTCCGGAATTTTAATATTTTTTGGATATTATCTTTGCCAGTTTTTCGAAAATGAAAAAATGAAAATGTTCTTCACCGATTTTGATCACTAAATTCCAAAAAAAAAAAAGCACAAAAAAAAAAAAAAAAAAAGAGTGCCCTCAACCTTCGGCCTGTGGCCGTAGTCAATGCCTCCGGCACGTTTTACTGGATATGGACATTAAAATGAGGTCAAAACAAGGTAGAACATTACTCTTTTAGTCAGTTTATTATTTTATTCGTTTATGAAATAGGAAACAGTTCCTATTTCCTATCGTGTTGTAGACACAAAAGTGGAACTGTGGGAGAACGAGAAATTGTTACACTTGCATCATGTAAGCGGTTCAAAATGCGACCAGGCAGTGAATAAAAAAAGAAAACCTCGCTTTGATGCAGCAGAAGAAGGTTGAATTCGCAAAAACTGTCGGAATGTGCTGTTAGTTAAGTGACTGGTTCCTGGTTTGTTTTAGGCTGTCTAAGGCCGCCAACCGTCTGCCAGTTTTAGTCACTATTATTCGTAAATACTAATCGTACTTTCTGATACGCTTTTGTTAGCATATCAGGAGAGTTTGGTCGAACCATGGTTCGTAGTCTCTATTTTGCCTTAAGTTTATCTAGATCCCAAGCAAAAGTATTATTAACCACTGGGGATTTGAAAAAGCTCTGCCCTGAGAAAAAAAGAAATCGCTTTGCGCCCGCTTCGCAACCGGTATTGCGCGCTGTAAGAAAAATAACCAAAAAATAAACGTCTCTGGACAGACAAATTAATTGTAAATTGGCTGCAGGCTAAAAGGCATATCAATGTTATTTTTCCCATTGTTACTCTGATCTGAACAAAATGAACTAAAACCAGGACAAACAAGGAAGCTCTCCCACCCTACCCACCCCCCCTTCTAATCCCATAACCGGTCAAGAGGATGATGATTGGACTCGGATGGTTGATAAAATCATCGTTTGTTGTTTCCTCTACGAGGACACATCAAGATTATTTGTCATAAACAAAAAATATATATATTGTATGCGGTTACTATCAAATGAGTTTTCTAGTAATCGCTCTGAGAAAGCAAAAGGGGGTTGAATTAGCAAAAGTTGTTGGCATGTGCCGGTGTGCTGTGTGGTAAAGTGATTGATAATCAGATTTCTTCTGAGCTGTCTAAGGCCGCCATCTGTTAACCAGTTTTGGTCACCATTTTTACGCTTTGGTGGCATGCATATCAGGCGAGTTTCGTCGACCCATGTTTCGAAGTGTCTCCAAAATACCCGTGGTGACCGAGGCCAAACAAGCCTGATGTGTTGTCGAAGCATACAAAAAGGTGGGATTATGAATTTACCGTACTGAAAATTCGGCCGAGTTGCCATAAAAACGTGGCCATATCTTGTCAGTGGCTTCATATCGCACGGTGTCAGGACATCAGGTACGGCTTCTGATTAGCAGATGGCTATTCTGGGTGCAGTAGATCATCAAATCGAAAACAGAATGGTAAAAAACGGCCTGAGTTTATTGAATATAATAGAAGTACGGCGATTATTGCATGCGCGCTTTCTTTTACGGGCAGAAATTATTACGCTTTTATTCTTTGTTTATTTTACCGTTTTAGAGCACCTTTTTATCGTGACCCAGTGAGAGGTGGCACATGGTCCAAAAAACGACTACCCTGATATTTCGCTCAAAGATACCCCATGATGAATTAATAAACGTGGTATAATTTTTTTGCTTAGATCTACTTTAGTTTTCCCGAAAATTCGGAAAAAATTGTACAAGATGCCGACCATGCACTTCAAAAATGGTGGACATTAGCGCGCCGAGTATCAGGCCAAGAACTTCGCTCCTGAAAAGTGCAAAAGCAAGTTCACTTTTCTTCTATTTGTATATATATGTGTGGGAGGTATTGGCAAATTATTTAAGCCAAAAACAAGAATTTCCCGTCTAATTTTGAATTCACGGCTCGTGTTTAAAAATCACCAATTAATGGTTTTAATTTCTAATTTTGGAGCATTTTTTCAAGGCACGTTTTTCCTATGCGGTATAGCTCCGAATCACTTGTGATTAAAGTCGTGATTAGTGGAGATGTTCTTCTTATCAAGGATATAAATATTAGTTTGGGGCTTTTAATTACCGCACGGAAAATACACCCTATATTTCGGAAGAATCTCTACCTCGAGGTGTCAACAACTACAAATAATCGAATTAGAGTTTCTGTTGCCGAACCTCAAATTAAAAGCAAATCTTAGTTCTTAACATCCTATTAAATAAAAATCAATACTGATAAGCTCAGCTTGTGAATCCAGTGGCTTTAGATGGGGTTTATCCCCATTTTCTGTTCATAATAATCGTCTTATAAATTTTCCGTTCAACAGTATTTACCGCAGGAGTAACCGATGTGAACAGTACCTGGATGGCTCTTGTAGAAACATCGCAATTCTTGGCAGTATCAAGCATTTCTTAACTTCTATCCTTCTATAACGTTCAAGGGAGCTTGAAACAAGTAAATTCTAACCATGTTAGTGCTCGAAACGAGCAAAATTACCGAATCCCGTGCTAACATGTTCAATACATGTATTGTTTGTACGTCACGCAATGGCATGCCACACGCCTTTTGAGGAAGCCCGCGAAAATGGAACTTTGAGGGGTGCTATATTTTGCGGAAAAGCCAATAGTTTGGTTTTGTTTGTTTGTTTGTTTCTTTTTTAGCACCGTTTATTTTATATAGCAT